>NC_056746.1:1175121980-1175191980 GCF_019279795.1 Protopterus annectens
ATCCATCTTGATTAACCGATCTCTGTCAGAATGCTACATCCCTACACTATGGAAAATATCACACATCATTCCCCCTCACAAAGGCAGCCCCTCCACAGAACTAACCAACTACTGCCCCATAGCGATTCTATTTCCACTCTCCAAAATACTAGAGAGATGCATTCACTCTCAAGTCTCCGACTACCACCTTACCAACAACCTCCTTTCTAATACTCAACATGGTTTCCGACCAAACCATAGCACCACCACTGCCTTACTCTCTTTTACTAACACTATTCTTCACCACAAAAACAATGGCCATATCTCCTCTGCTACTTTCCTAGACCTATCTAAAGCATTTGACATGGTCCCACACAAACAACTCCTCTCTGTACTCAATAACCTATCCTTTTCTCAATCAGTCACCAACTGGTTTCAAAGTTACCTGTCTGACTGCCAGCAATCTGTTGTATGGCAAAATGACATATCTCCCCAACTACCCGTCTCTATTGGTGTTCCCCAAGGATCCATCCTTGGACCCCTACTCTTCTCTATTTTCACGAATAATCTAGCCTCTGCCACCAAACATGGCACACTCATACAATATGCAGATGACTCAACCATCATCTGCTCAGCCCTGTCCCTACCCGAACTGCAAAAGGTCACACAGGATGCCTTTTCCTCTATTGAAACTTGGCTATCTGATGCCCAGATAATACTCAACCCAAACAAAACTAAACTACTCATCTTCGAACCTACCAAACATACTCAGAACAACTCTCACTTTAATATCACAACAAAAGACAACACCACTATCCACCCAAAAGATCACACCAAATTGCTAGGAGTTGAAATAGACAACAATCTCAAATTTGACATTCACATATCCATGACCATAAACAAAATCCACCAAAAACTAGGAGCCTTATACAGAAATAAGCAACTTCTCACCAAAGCAGCTAGAATTTCAGTTGCAAATTCGCACCTTATCTCCACCCTACTTTATGCCTCTCCAATATATACCAACCTAAGGCAATACGATCTAAATAAACTCGAGACCTGCTACAACAAAATCGCCAAATTCACCACCGGGGTATCCTACCACAGTCATCACTGTCTCTCGCTTACTGAACCAGGTTGGCTAGAACTCCCTCACTTCCTTCAATGGTATCAACTCGCACTCGCCCACAAACTGGTTAACCATCCTCTAAAGATCCCATCCCTCCAGTATCTACTCCAGCCCTATCTTACCACCAGACCACTATGATCCAGCAACAAAAATCAATTACAGGTTACTACAGCCAGTAACACTGCTGGAGAAGCACTATTCTCCAGCGTTATAGCCAAATTATGGAACACCCTCCCCCCCACAATAACCTCTCTACCATCATATATCCACTTCAAAGCTTTACTTAAAGCGCATCTTAAAACATGCTAGCTATGCCCTTGTAACTCTCTCCTCTAACTTCTCCTACTCCATCTACCCTCAACCTCTCTTCCACCCCACAAACTACCTTTGATTACAGCAAGCTCTGATACTTCCATGCCTATCTACTTATCATATGGCAGTAACTTCCTATTGTAACAATTGTTAATATCTGCTATGACTTCGTGGATAGAACAGATGCTAGTTATCTACTGAATGTACTATGTTCTTCATCTGTAACTATGTTTGTAATATTTTAATTGCTAGGATTCTTCATCTGTAACTATGTCTGTAATATTTTAATTTGTGGAGCTTTTCTCCTCGGGCCTCCTCTGAAAATGGACCTGCATCCAGTCGGACATTCCCGGTCAACAAATGTAAATAAATAAATAAATAATGTGCAGTGGTTAACTGTGAATAAGTGTGGTAGTTCGAGCCAGTTTAGCTGTTGTTGAGATAAGCAGTGGTGTGCTGAGTTTTTTGAATTTGTTACAAATTTGGCAAGCTTGTTGGAACATGAGTCCAGTTTGGTTTTCAGGGAGGAATGGACAGTGGTGAGGATTGGGGCACTGTATAAGTAGAGATGGTAGCAGGAAGGATGATGTTAGAGCTTTTTTAGCAGTAATATTACGGTAGTATTTGTGTCTATAGAGGGTACCTAATTTTTGATGTGTTTCTTTGACGTTGCTATGGATATGGAGGTTGAACGTTAGATTTTCATCAATAATAACTCCTAGCAGTTTGGTACCTGGAAAGACTTCAATGAGAGTATCATTATGGGATTGGACAGAAAAATTGTTCTTGTTCAGAGCGGTAGTTTTTTCGGGGGGGAATATAAGAAGCTTGGTTTTACTGGGATTTAAAGCGAGATGGTTGTTTGACATCCAAGTTTTGGTTGAAGTGAAAGCATTCTGGGTAAGATGTTGTAACTCAGATATAGATTTGGCAGTACAGATGATTGTAGAATCATTTGCATATTGGATAACTGTACCAAGGGTGGTGTGGAAGTTGTTAATGAATATACTGAAAAGGAGGGGATGTAGTATAGATCCTTGAGGTACACCTGCGGTTGTGTTGAGAAAAGGTGAAAGGGAGTGTTGCTTATTGGTGAGACAGTCTGAGAACCAGTTGGTGGCCTAAATTGGAGTTTTGTGAGCAGAAGGGGATGTGAAGCCATGTCAAAAGCCTTTTGACTAAACAGGCATGTAGGTGTGGTATTTTATTTCTAATGCTTTGGAGATTGATGGTGGTGAAGTTTAGAGACTTTAAGGAGGGGGGGGTTATACCAGGCTGGAGGGGGGACGAGGGTTTGGATGTATATCGCCACACTGACTTACACTGAGGTAGGTGGGAAGATTTACAGGCTGCAGTTTCTTTTTAATATTGAGGAGATTGTTTAGAATTGAGTTTTTGTTGTGGTGGTTTTGATGGGAGAGAATTTTTAGTTTGATTTGTAAGATTAAGTCTGTAGCATATAAAGTAGGGCCTACTGAGGAATAGCTGGGGAGAGACTGTATAAGTATGATTGTTGTAGAAGTAGGTCTAACACCAGGGAAAAACTGCCAGTCCAGCTATCTGGAATTTTGTAATATATTTGTATGTTACTTGAAAAATATCAATATGATTTATATAGAAATGTGACACTGCCAGTCCAGCTATCTGGAATTTTGTAAATAATATGTTGTTTGTGAATAGTAATATGATTTATAAGCTTGTCCTACAAATGTAAGAGAACTGTATGTTATGTACTGAGCTTCAGGAATGTAACCACAGTGTACCCTACTGGAAAAGAACAGAAATGTATAGAAACTATAAACCTGTGCAAATGTATGTTTTAATAGTAGAATCTGGAACATACAGAGTTAACTTGTAAAACTTCAAGAAAATAAGCTGAAATTAAAAGTGTTTTACGATGTGCTATAAAAAGTAGCTTTAGTGCAGCAAGCAGACACAATGTCTAGAGTTACAGGTTTTCCTATTGTCTGGAAACAGAAACAATTACTTGGTTTCAAATGTAAAAGTGTTAATTGTTTTACGACTTCCAGTTCTGGGCAAACATCTGAGAGAGATGTATTTTTTCAAAGATAAATATTAAATTTTGTTAAGGTTCTGTTAGCCTGGGAGCTAAAGGCAGATGACAAAGAGCGATGTCATCCGAGCTAAATGTAAGAAAGTACAGTTTTGTACCTACCATAAATGTAGATGTTAGAGTGCTAATACAGCTGCAGTCATAACAGATGGGTTTTCCTGCTGTCAGGCGGGTCCTCGGTCGGCCGAATTCCAAAGTCTAGGTCCGGCGTCGGATGTCGTCGCTTCTTCCCTGACGTCAGTGCGACAGGGGTATAAAGGAACCAGCCAACGCCATTTTCTTCAGTTTTTCTTGCCCCAGATGTCAGGTGCCCCCAGAAGGAAGGCAATACATACATTTATGTAATAATGCAATGCAGTATAATCAAAAAACAGTAGTTGCAAGCAAATACACCATAAAAGAATACCCCAATCAGGTTGTATGAGGAAGAGTTAGCCATTAGGCCTGTCCCAGAGGGAAGGAGGGAGGAAACCTGGACTGCAGCTGTATTAGCACTCGAACATCTACATTTATGGTAGGTACAAAACTGTACTATGTTCATCGTGCATACAGCTGCAGTCATAACAGATGGGTAGAATACCAAAGCTAAAAAAGGGGTGGTAGGCACTAGGTGGAACTAGGAGGAGCCAGGATGCCCTGCAAGACTGCAGTGGCAAAGCCTGCTCTAGATTTGGAGTATAATGGTAGGTGATAGTGCTTGGAGAAAGTATGTACAGAACTCCAAGTGGCAGCTTCCAAAATATCTTTGGTAGGAACCCCCCTGAGGAAAGCTGCAGAGGTGGCTGTGGCCCTTGTGGAGTGAGACCTGATGCCTGCAGGTACAGTTTTACCATGAAAAGAGTAGCAAAAGCATATGCAGTGGGCTATCCATTTTGAGATTGTCTGTTTGGAAATAGGCTTCCCTTGAGCTCCTGTAGCATAGGACACAAAGAGTTGCTCTGATTTTCTGAAAGACTTTGTTCTGTCCAAATAATAACGTAGCTGCCTATGAATGTCCAAGGAATGTAGTAGTCTCTCCCCTTTGTTTTGAGGATTGGGGTAAAAGGTAGGTAAGTGGATAGCCTGATTCAAGGCTACCCTGGATACCACCTTTGGCATAAAGGAAGGGTTGGTTCGCAAGGATACTCTGTCCTGATGGAAAATGATGAAAGGCTGCACAGCCATGAGGGCTTGTAGTTCCGAAACCCTGCGAGCTGAGGTGATAGCCAGCAGGAAGGCTGTTTTCCAGGACAAATATTGCAGTTCTGTTGAGGCAGCTGGCTCAAAGGGAGGCAAAGTAAGTTTTTCTAGAATGAAATTGAGGTCCCAAGCAGGTACTGGTTGTTTCCTTGGGGGTTTTATATTCTTAGCCCCTCTGAGGAACTGTCTTAAGAGGGGGTGAGGGAATAAAGGAGGATCAGTGTTGTATTCTGCAGAAATGGCTGAGGCATGGATTTTGATGGAAGAGAATGAAAGTCCTCTGCTTAGCAGCTCAGCTAGGTACTGTAATATTTGAGGTAAATTCAGTATTCCAGGGTTCTGGCCCTTTTTCTCATTCCAAGCACAAAACCGTTTCCATTTTGCGGAGTAGGCTTTTCTAGTAGAAGGTCTTCTAGCCTCCAAAATGACATCCTGCACCTCCTTGGAGAGTAGGGTCTGTTGTGATTTTAAGGAATCTTCCATGCGGCTAGATTGAGTGTTTTCAGCTGACTGTGAAGAGTTTTGAAGTTGTGCTGAGTCAGTAGAAGAGGCATTAGAGGCAGGATCCATGGTGGGGAATGCGTCAGGCTCCTCAGGAGTGGGTACCAGTGTTGTCTTGGCCAGTCTGGAGCAATGAGAATCATCTTTGGTCTGTCTGGTTTTTAAGAGAACTTTGGGCAGCAGAGGAAGAGGTGAAAAGGCATAAACTGTCATTGTTGTCCAACTGAAAGAGAGTGCGTCCACTTTCCAGGCCTGTGGATGAAAGGTCCTTGAGCAGAAATTTGCCAATTGGTGATTTCTGTGGGAGGCAAAGAGATCTATGTCTGGCCTTCCCCATGCTTGAATTATCTTTGAAAAAACTTGAGGATGCAACTTCCACTCGTGTGGATCTGTCATATTTCTGCTTAGGTCGTCTGCCAGCGTGTTTTCCTTGCCTGGCAGGAACTGTGCTTGAAGCTCGATTTGCAATTCCAGAGCCATGTTCCAAAGAGACATGGCTAGCCTGCATAGGGGGTATGAATGGGTTCCTCCCTGTTTGTTTATGTACCACATTACTGTGGTGTTGTCTGTCATTATCAATAGCTGGCCTGGATGCAGCAGGTCTTTGAAAGCTGTAATAGCATTTATTACTGCTAGCATTTCCTTTTGATTGATGTGTAGATGCTTTTCTTTTTGGGACCATTTGCCCTGAATGCACCAATCTGTCATGTGCGCCCCCCAGGCATAATCCGAGGCGTCTGTTGTGATGACTTGATTTGCTTGAGGCTTGCAGAATGGTAGACCTGTGTTTCTTTGGCATGCTTGAGCCCACCACAGAAATTCCTTTTGAAGACATGGAATCAGTGGTATTATTGTTTCCAAACTGTGGCTGTGTTGAGACCATAGGTTTTTTAGGTACCATTGAAGTTTCCTCATATGCAGCTTTGCACATGGGATTAGTAGGATGCAAGATGCCATGAATCCCAGAGCCTGCAGGATTTTCCTTGCAGTCAGCCTGGTGAAAGTTGCCAGTTTTCTGAAGTATTGAGTTAGTCGCCCTTGTTTCTCAGGCGTAAGGTAGGCCATCTGGGTGTTTGTATCCAAGCTGGCACCCAGGAAAATTATTGTTTGAGAGGGTATTAGTCTTGACTTCTTTTTGCTGACTGTATATCCAAGAGATTTCAACAACATTATTACATACGCCAGGTGTTTCAGAAGTATGTGCTTGCTGTCCGCTTGGATCAGGCAGTCGTCCAGGTATGGGTATATTTGTATCCCTTGAAGTCTGCAGAAGGCAATTACTGATGCCAGGCATTTCGTGAATACTCTGGGCGCAGTAGATAAGCCATAGGGCAATGCAGAGAATTGATAATGGGTTGAACCTGCAAGAAATCTGAGGTATCTTCTGCAATCTTGTCTGATTGGGACATGCAGGTATGCCTCCTTGAGGTCCAATGTTACCAGCCAAGACTCCTTGCCCAGCATGGGAAGAAGCTGCTGTAATGTGAGCATCTTGAATTTTGGCACGAGTAAAAATGCGTTTAGGATGGATAGGTCCAAAATAGGTCTCCAATCTTTTCCCTTTCTTGGTACCAGGAATAGTCTGGAATAAAAACCTCGACCGTGTTCTTGTGCAGGTACCTCTTGAATAGCTTTCATGTCCATGAGATCTGAAATTTGTTTTTGTGCCTCTGCCCTTTGATTGTGTGGCAGGTTTGGCATGCCTCTCATTTTTGGAAGGGTGTGAAAGTGGAATCTGTAGCCTCTGTCTATAATGTCCAGGATCCATTTGTCTTTTGTGACAAAATGCCAATTTTTTTAAAATAATGCCAGTTTTCCGCCTAAAGGTGCTGCCATTTGAGCCTTGCTTGGCATGCAAAGGGGAAAGTCATTGGTTCTGCTTTCTGAATGGCTGTGAACTATCCTCACCACCTCTTTGTGTAGGTGCTTGCCATTGTCTGCCTCTAAACGATCCTTGAGATTGCCCTCTACCCCTCGGGCGCCTGTATCTACCTCTTTGGGGTCTGTCCGTGGCTGGAAAGGACCAATTTTTGGAAGGCCAATTTCTACTGAAACGTGGAGGTTGTACCTGTAGGAAATCTTTCACTGTTTGCATAGATTTTGCCTTTTCCTCCATTTTCTTTAATACCTCCTCAGCTTTAACACCAAACAATACATCTTTTTGCAGAGGTGCATCCAGTAATTTAGCTTTAACATGATCTGGTAAAGTTTGCTCTTTGAGCCAAGCATGTCTATGTATGACTGATCCTGTAACAGCAGCTCTACATGAGGCCTCTAAAGCATCAAAACCACATTGTAAGGTATGTTTACCCACTTGTTCTGCACTATGTAACAAATCCTGCAACTCCTTTAAGTTTGGTTGTTCAGGTTGTGACATTTTGCTTTTCAACTGTGATAACAGAAACTGTTGGTACTTTAACATATGGAACTGACAGTTTAATGCCCTCATGGTTAAGGTGGCCAAGGTGTATACCTTCTTCCCCCACCTTTCTAAAGTTCTGGAATCTCTCTCTGAAGGTAATGGATTTTTAGCAGTGGAGGCCTTAATTCTCTTGGGGCCCTGTGAAACAGTTTCTGGGTCAGCCGCATGGCTTTTGTATAGAAATTGGTGTGAATCAGGAACCCGGTAATACCCATCAGGCTTGACTGGAGCTGGAGGTAAAGAATCTGGGTTAAGGCAGGCCTCCGAATACACATCATCTAGTATGTCTAAGACGGGAGGTATAGCCAAAGGCCTGTGCTGAGGGAGCAAGAGGAAATCCCTAAGCCTTTTCTTGGAGTCTGAGTACTCTTGGCCTTCCCAGTGGAAGTGTTCCCTCAAGATATGTAAGGTTTCCCCAAAAGAGTAATCCTCAGGGGGGGAAGACAGAGGGAATGGACTCCCCTGCATCAGAATCTTCAAAAGGGGAGTAGGAATGTTCCTGGTCTTCAGAATGTTCTGAAATAATGGAGGCCTGGTCCGAGGAAGGGGATTCTTCCTCCACTCTGGGCCTTTTGTCCGGAGGGGGTTGAGAACCCCTGATAAGAGTAATCAAATCCTCAGCCATTTTGAACATCAGCTTTTTAGGCATGGGGCCTTGAGAGGGGCCCTGTGGGGCTTGTCTTTTAGTATGCATGGCTGCTTTAGACTTAGTGAAAACCTTGATGGAAAAAGAAGAGGAAGGCCTGAAGACACCTTGAGAGGTGGCAGGCCTGTCTAAACTCTGAGTTTCACTGCCAAGAGTGGCTTCGGTATAGGTAGTCAGGGTGTGGGCCGAAGAGCCTGCGACCTTGGGCACTGAAGACACCGCCAAAGAAGTGTCATCGGTAGTCAGGGGCTGCGTAGGCGCCTCACTGAGAACCGGACCACCTGTAGTCGGCTTTGGCGTGGTGTCGGTAGAAGTCGCGGACCTCGTATTTCGGTCCTTATCTTTGCGTCTTTTACTTAAAACTGGAGTCGGAGTATCCGACGACATAATGTAATTAAACTTTCTGCCAAAATAGTGTTGGGCGAACTCCGCCCGATGCTTAATAGTGCGTCTGTTGAATGTAGCACAAAAACTACAGGCCGAGACGTCATGGTCTGGGCCTAAGCAAGGAATGCAGAGGGAATGAAAATCCTTATGCGGTATTTGCTTCCCACATGAAATGCAATTATTAACTTTGTCTGACATCGGTCTGAGGCAAGAAAAGTTTCAACGGGTACTTAGCTTTCAAGAAGACTTCGGTTGAAAAATATTCGTAATCTCAGGAGCTGGCCGACCGGCACTTGCGAACTGCTTCTGCTTCGGGCACCGCGCGGCAAGAAAGACTGAAGAAAATGGCGTCGGCTGGTTCCTTTATACCCCTGTCACACTGACGTCAGGGAAGAAGCGACGACATCCGACGCCGGACCTAGACTTTGGAATTCGGCCGACCGAGGACTCGCCTGATGGCAGGAAAACCCATCTGTTATGACTGCAGCTGTATGCACGATGAACATCAACAACAACACAAGCACAGACTAGAAAGTGAGAAGGCATTTCCCCTGGAGGCTGCTGGTAGGCAAACAAAAATTATGATTCCATCATACAAAGCAATTATATACAACTGCAAGACAAAAAAACACAGAATTAAACAAAATCACTCAAAGTTATGAGCTGCTGTTGCATTTTGAAGTTTTGGGCATAAGCCTGTCAGCCTTCAAATACTTAAAGTGCAACTCTCCACAAGTCAGCAGTACTCCTGGGTCATCCCTAAAAAGAGACACATGGGTCAAGTGTGTTTGCTTGCTTTTAACAAATAAAATAAACAGGAATTTTACAAAAGTCTTAAGCAAGCCTCTTTCTTGCAGTTTAAGTGTGTGTTGGACGGGTAGGGATCAGAAAGCACTTCATGTTAGGCAAAACTCAGACTGGGTAGTCAGTCATGTTCTCACAGAAGCAGACCTTGCTGTATTTCTTAAATTACTAGAGATGATAAACAGTAAAGGTTTCCTCTGACATGCTTACCTAGAGTGTTATGGACACCATCTCCTTCTTCCTTTACTGTCTCATCTAATCGTTCCAAATTCTGAACCAACAGCGCCACAACATGACCTTCCAGCTATGTTTGTATGGGAAAAAAAATACACAAATTGTTGTAGAATAAATACAGCTGAATGAACCCGCCTGCATTTTAAAGCATTTTCAGTCATTTGTAAAACAAACTTTAAAAAACAGATTTATACAATTTTCCTCACCCATGAAAGTGCATGTGAAGAGTGACGTCTCACTTTTTAATAATATACTTTTAACATTTTAAAAATACACAGCTGCATAATAACTTCTTGCCAGAGTAGAATATTACCAAGCAAAAGTACACAGCAAGAACAGATGCACATAGTGTCAAAATGTAATATTCCACCTGCCATGCTAAAAGGAACCACCCCTATGGTGTTTTACATTCTAACAGGTAAGCATACAAGAAACTAGATAGAAACATGTCATGACAGAGAGTGTGTGTAAGTACATGACAATTCCTAAAGTGAACAGGACTTACTCAAAGCTCTCAGGACTTTTTTGTTTAAAGGACTACACTTTACGCACTTTTTATCTCGACGTTTATTTCCCTCACTACAGAATTATCTCCATAACTTCATATTAAAAAAGGATGCCACAGCAGTTTTTAGGAATCTGTCTTCTTTACTCTTAGATAAGTTTATCTATCACATCTGAAAACCTCTTGCCAGGGCAAAACATGCACAAGATAGTTTTTTATTTGCACCCACTGGAATCTATCCGGGCGCTAAGGATTTGCAGCTCTACTGTAATTTACTCCTGCATTCTTTACTTCCCTTAGAGCTATAAACCTACAGTGTCTTTGCTTAGTGCTTAAAATTATGTATACCTCCACAATAATGCACAAGTTAAACATCTGGGAATATATATGAAGTAATAACAATGGTTGCAGAAGTCAGACGGACATGGCTTAGCGTTAATGAAAGAATAACACGGCCGGACTTGCAAAACACCGGTTTTTAATACTTGTTTTAAACGCTTAACAATAAAAATACATTTTTCGTCCCGTTTGAATGCGGGACTTCTTCAGAAACTAAACCAATTTAAAATTCTAAGACTGGTTTTTATACATCCTTTTTTAAAAAACGCGCCAAATCCTGAAATTACTTTACGTTTTAAAGGCATATACAGCCTAACAAAAAGAGACTGAAAACAAGTCATTTTTACGGAAACAACTTTACAAATCCTATGGTCTAAACGGGATGAAAAACATATTTTTATTGTTAAGCATTTAAAACAAGTATTAAAAACCGGTGTTTTGCAAGTCCGGCCGTGTTATTCTTTCATTCGTTTAGAGTTTACAGTCGTTATGGCTTAGAGTTACACAGCAAGTCATTCTTAACACAAAAGCATATATATAATCATTGTATAAAAGAAAACAGTTCATTTGATGCTAAATGGCTGTTACACTGACAAAAATATTGTGTGTTAGGACCAAATATGCCTTTCAAATTGTATATTGTACTGGGCACACTTTTAGGGATATTTTGATCTCTGTAGCCTCAGGATTCATTAAATGTACTGCATTTTACTGTGAAACTGTTGCAAAAATAAAAAAAAAAAAAAATGAACAGTTTTGCTAGCAGGACAATGAACAATGATCTTTTTGATATGTGTTCTCATTAACTGACTAATTAGCTATGTGTATATATACATATACGTAACATACACACACACACACACACAAGCGAATTGTAATAAGAACCTACATGCAATGCACTGCTTATACTTTGAAGTCAAGAGACTCACTATATCAGCCTTGCAGAGCATGCAGCACCACAATCATGCTATGAAATTGAGAGAAATACTAGATAGCATCCAAGCAAAGCTTTGTTTAGCACCATTCGGAACGGTTATGCTCTACTCTTGTGGTAAAGAATAACCAGCACTCACCACAGTACAGTGAAGTAGCTTTAAAAGCTGAAATACACTTTGTGCTATGACACACAAAAAGAAGTGGGGTAGTGTAAAGTGTTTTACAGCTTTTAAGTCCGTTACAGGCTCAGAAATATGCTTTGCTTCTGGCTGCTGTATGGAAGGCAGGACTAAATTTGTTACAGCTTTGTAAAACATTTCATTCTCCTAAAGTTTTTTTTTTTTTCTTTTCTTCAAATCACAGTACAGTGGAGCAGATAAAGCTCCAAGTATTAAACAAAGAATTATTAGAAAAGCACTACTGTTTTACAGCTTCCATAGCTATAAAAACACTGTGCTCCAGCACTTTTTTCTTTATCTCTCTCTGTTACTGGTAGTAGTACATGGAGTGTTACCTGCTCTATGTAGAATGAATTATGATGAGGTCTCTCCAATCATAACCAAGTAAAAAGCTAAAGAAAAGGATTGAAGACATCCATTTCTTGAACATATAATCATAATACTCCTATAATGAGACTCTTGCGTATGCTCCTTGTTATCAGAAAGCCATGTGCTGACTCACAGATGGAAGTAACCATAGAACTGTATTAGACATCAAGTGAAAGGTGTTAGAAACTATGTACTACCACACGTTTGATTTATCTTGTTTGCATGTCTACAGTTTTTTTTTTTTTACACTTGTGTAATACAGTTGGGTAGCTAAACCTCCCCATATATTGCAGTAATTAACGGTCAGGTATCTAATTGCAAAGGAAGGTTTATGATCTAGGTCCAACTATTTCAAATTCAGGACTTGTAGCTGCAGGCATCAATCTTCTCTACATCTATCAAGACCTCACAAGCTCAAGCTTTTACTCTCAACCCATAAAACACCTTAGCCTCCCTTCCTGTAAAGATCAAGCTTGCCTTGAACTAGTATTCAGCTAGAATATCTGGACAAAACGTGGACCTCTCCAAGTCTACGACTCCGGTCCATTGCCTTTCGCCAGGTTAAACTGACCTTTTTATTTCACCTTCTTACATCCTCTCTCTTCCCTTTCTCTTCCATGCTCCTTCCTCCTTACAATCTACTATATACCCACCATCTCTCTAACTACTCTTAGCACCTAGACTTATTTCTCTCTTATTTCCTTCTACATCACCGCCTTACCTCTTCTTCTCCACCTTCCTTAGGCCACAATATTCTTCATACTGTTGAGTTACTGTTTCTGTACCTCCTGTACTTTATTTCTTCCTCTCTTTCTCCACAACACTCACATATACTTAGATACATATGTACACATATGTATGTTTTTTGCCTGTCTCTGATTTAATCATGATTTTTTTTCCCTTCTACTAATCTAATTTGTATAATTTGTTGTTAATGTCTTTTGCTACTTAATGTTTCCAAGAACATATCTATACAATTTGTATCACAAGTTATGGAGCTTTTCTTGCCAGGCCTTCAATGAAAATGAAATGTATGCCAAGTTGGACTTTCCCAGGAATCAAATGCCAAATAAATAAATAATAAAAATAAATAATTCAGTTTTCTTTACAAGGACAAATTAGATCTGGAAGAAGGGCATTTTGAAGTGCATGGATACGGATCATGAAGATCAAGTGTTATAGTAAACATACAACTCTTATCTGACAAAATCCAGTCCATCCACTTGAAATTCAGGACAAAGACCCACAGCTACTACCCAGTGGCTCCATGGTTGACATGAACCCTGAGATCATATACAGCGTATACTGTTTTCCAGGTTTTTTTTTTTTTTGACCCATCTGCCTGCTAATCACCCCTCCCCCTATCAATTGGGACATTCATTCTCCATCACAAGGGCAAGGATCAACTGGGATGAGTCATTATTTAGGCAGCTATCAGGTCTAGTTCTGTTTTTTACTTGATCATCAAGTGTCCTCTGCACAAGCCCAGCTTACACAAGTGAAGGGAGCTTACAATAGGCTGTCTGCACTGGCTGTGTCACTTTCACAAGGTGCATTGTCAGTAGCATCCCTGCCTTCTTATTCTCAAGCACAAGCGGTGGCTTCCCCTGGTCTCTACCAGAGAAGCTGGAAAACTCACTCTGCTCCTCAAGTGCCTTCAACCCATCCCACCCCTTCTCTAGGGATGGGAGAGTGGGCCTCACTCCATCACTTCTTTTCCTCCTTGCTTGACTTCTCCAGTGCCAGGGATGATAAATGAAACCTTATTGCCAGAATCACAGTTGGAGCTCCATCATTCTGTACCAAGGAGTTAAGTGGACAGTAAAGCCCATGTCACAGGTGCACAGATATCATTCACGGACAAATTCTTAAATTTTGAAGACATAGACACTATTCTTGTTGTGTGTGTGCTTTTGGTTTGCATGGCAAACTTTTGTTATATTTTACATAGTAAAACATCATGCACTCCCACAGCCACCTACACAGATGGACTTCAGACACCTTTTGTCCAGCTTTATTAGAAGTAAAACAGAATGACATGATCATCCTTTCTGGTGTGTCTGGTTCTGTCAAGCTAGGATCTAAGACGGTGATGAATAGAAGGTCTTTGGCTAATGAAGTTTGCAGATGACTGCAAACTGAAACTCATAACAATGTGGACATCCTACAAAAGGGTCTCACTGAGACAGATGCCTGGTATCAAAGCCATGGCCTCAAGCTCAATGCCAAAAAGTGCATTGTCATCCCTTTTGGTAAAAACTCTGTACACATGAACTACCACATAGGCAGTAGTCTACTTAACACCGAAAGTGTGATAAGAGACCTTGGGATACAGGTGGACAGTGATCTCTCCTTTGAAAATCACATCACCACAGTAGTCAAGAAATCCTTCTACGTGGCACACCATCACAAAAGGTTTCTCATCCAGGAAAAAAAGAGGTAATTATTCTCCTCTACTCGTTACTCATTAGACCCATTATAGAGTACAATGCACCTTTTTGTATGTACCTCACAAAACATCTACAACAACTGGAAAGGCTGCAGAAATACCTCACAAAGAGGATTACCAGCCTCAAACAGATGCCCTGCGTAGACCGCCTCAAAAAACTCCAGCTTTACTCCATCGCATATCGCCTACTCATAGGCAATCTCTGCCTAACGTACAAAGCTATGTCAAACCCAGAGCTGTTGGACATGCTCCACTTAAAGAAATCCCAATCCCTCCAAGCTACATGCTCTAGGGACCTAAACCTTGTCACCACAATAAACAGAACATGCTGGAGGGATAGATTCCTGTCCCAGAGACTTCCCATACTCTGGAACAAACTACCTATCTATATCAAACAAAGCTCCCCATTAGCACTCTTCAAGAAAAATCTTGATGATTGGATGGGAAATAGGAAATTCACCCCAAGGATCACTTCTGTGGCTCTGCTCGACAGGGGCACAGGAAAATAATTTTCTTGGATGGCAAAAGCCAGGGTACCTTTTTGCTAGGCTTATATAGACCTAGGGTCAATAGCCTATTACCTACCTATGAACCTTTGAAAAAAAAAAAAACAGCTTATATTGCCCTTTGTGACAAAACACCAATACATTGAGAGAACAGTTTAAATAAAGTACAGTTGTATAAAATTTTACCATAACAGTAGATGCCTATCTCTTCAATTTTGCAGTATTCCTAACAGAAGGGCTCTCCTAAGCATAACCCAACATCTGACCAGTATACAAAAGTCTTTTAATATTCACAGGCGCCATACGTCACATGTACACTCCTCAGACAAGGCGCAGGGTGCATAAAGATGATATACAGACTCTTAAATTCAGAATTAAACAATCCCCAGGAGGAACAGACTGTCCCTAGGGACAAGGAAGAACATGTGCATCCAGAAGAAGAAACGAAAGAACCACCTCACGGCCAGAAGGGCGAGAAGAACAGGGCTAGAATAGAGGGGGCAGGAAGGAGGAAGCGAATACTGCAACAGTGAAGAGAAGGACATGTACTGTTAAGGTAAGATTTTAAACTAATGCACTATGTCCTTCCATATCACTGTTACAGTACTCCTAACAGAAGGGAGAGTAGAAAATCTCAAGAATAAACCTGTGAGGAGGAAAGCACAGAAAAGTCCTCTAGAAACCCATGCAGGATAGCCCTGAAAAAGCCAGCTCTAGCCCTAGAGATAACATCCAAATTTTAATGCTTAGTGAAGACATTGACAGAAGACCAAGTGGCAGCCTCAGTGATGTAATTGGTATCCAGCCCCTTGAAAAAAGCACCAGTGGAAGCAACAGCTCTGGCAAAATGAACTTTAGCTGAAGAAAAAAGGCATTTACAATGAAAAGAATAACAAAACGAAATGGCTTTAGAAATCCAGAAAGAGATGGTCTGCTTAGAAAGAGCTAAACCCAAAGATCTGGGATGAAATGAAACAAGCAGCTGCTCTGATGTGCTAATAACTTTTATTCAAACAATATCTGAGCTGTCTATGCAAATCCAAGCAGACTGTGGAGAAGGAAAAAGGAGGGGAAATGAATAGCTGATTAAGAGCAACACATTGATCACCTTAGCCATAAAAGAAGGATTAGTATGAAGAGACACCCTGTCTCTGTGGAAAACTAAGAAAGGAGGAACAGCCATAGGAGCCCGAAGTTCAGATACCCTCTTGGCAAAAGTGACAGCCAAAAGAAGAACAGTCTTTCAAGTACAATACTGTAAGGAAGCTGAAGCAGCAGGCTGAAAAGGAGCCTGAGTCAATTTCTCAAGAACAAAATTGAGATCCCAGAAAGGTGGAACAGGCTTCCTGGGAGGCCTGATATGAAGGACCTCTTTAAGAAAAGGTTTGGCCTCAAATCCAGAGGCCAGAGGAGGAGTCAAGGGCAGACGAGCAGAAATTGCTGACAGGTAAGCTTTAACTGATGAATATGCCAAACCAGCATGGAGCAAATCACACAAACAACAGTGAAACAGAGGAACCTCCACAGAGAGGGGGCCCTGATGACAGAGGCACCAGACAGAAAATCTCTTCAGTTTGGACAAATAGGATTTCCTGGTACCAAGCTTCAAGGCCTGCAGGACCTGAAGCATGTCCTCAGAAAAGAGATGCCTAAAAGGGATCAAAGCTCTATCACCTACAGCATGAGCTGAAGAGTGGACAAGTGATGATGAATAAGAGACCCCTTGTCTTGTGTGAGAAGGTCCATCCGGTGAGGTAACTTGTGGTTAATGCCCTTGGGCAATTGAGAAACAAGGGGGAACCAATGTTGTCTGAGACAAAATGGAGTCACGAACAAGATTTTGGGAGAGTCCAACCTGATTTTGTGCAAGACACTCAAAAGCAGAGGAAGGGGAGGGAAGGTGTACAGAAACATTCTCTTCCAAGTAAAGTCAGTGCATCCATTTCCAACCAGAAGACTTGGGACTCTGGAATAGAACAGAGAAAGCTGTCAATATGGGAGGCAAAAAGATCTAATGGAGGAATACCCCACTGATGGACAATGTCCAGGAACACATCTCTGTGAAGCATCCATTTGTGAGTTTGTGTGCTGGACCTGCTCAAAGAGTCTGCCACCAGATTGTGCTCTGAGGGAACATAAACAGCTGGAAGAGTAAATTGATACTGGGCAGCTATATCCCAGACCTGAAGAGCTAACCTGCAGAGAAGGTAGGATCTTGTACCCCCCCCCCCCCCCCGCTTGCTGACACACAACATCACTGTGGTATTCTCTGAGGGAATGTAAACAGCCAGAAGAGTAAATTGATACTGGACAGCTATATGCCAGACCTGAGCTAGCCTGCAAAGAAGGTAAGGTCTTGTATGCCCCCCCCCCCCACACACTTGCTGACACACCACATCACAGTGGTATTGCCTGTAAAAACTTTCAGGAGTCCAGGATGAAAGACGGAATGAAAAGCCTTAATAGCTAGAAATACAGATGAGTGAAGAGGCCAGAGACCCTGAACCTTGAGAGGGCCGAAGGAGGCCCCCCTTCCCCTGTCTAACACATTTGCAAAGAGCTTTCGCATCAGGGCTGGAGCTTGGAAAGGAAGCTCAGGGATGAGAGAAAGTTGATGCCTCCATCACTAAAGTTCAAGCTTGAGACAAAGTAGGAAGGGGACTGAGAAATTCTGGGGGTGGGGCAATGTTGAAGCCACACTGACTTGAGGTACCACTGAAGCTTTCTCATTTGAAGCCTGCCCAGAGGAAGCATGGTAATTATGAAAGCCATAAACCCAAGAACCATGAGAAAGTCCCTGACCTTGACTGACTCCAGAAGAAGTAGAGACTATAAAAAGGCAACAAGAGACAGGACCTCTGGGTCAGACAGAAATGCTAATATGGGGATGGTCTGGATCCTGCAACCAAGGAAAACATGGTCCTAGACAGAGTCAGAGCTGATTTTTGAATGTTTATGTTGAACCCCAGACTCTGCAACAAGGAAACAGTGGTTTACTATCACATGTTTGACACTACTGTGGCCGAAAGTGCACATATCCGAAGAAAATGTTCAGAAATCATAACACCGACCACAGTAAATGCCAAATTGAGGCATTTCAGTGAAGTTGAATGTCGAACATTTCAACTTCACTGAAATTCTCTTAGCCGCTAAACATATTTTAACATGTTTTGCAGGGGGGCAAGCCCCCCTGCAACCCCTACACCCCCGTACTTATATATACAAACTCCAAGATCGCACTACACTGAGGAAAGGGTACATTTCCCAATCCCCACTATAGTGCGATCTGCACTACACTGTCAAGCCTTGCTATAGTAGCTGTTCGCTATTGTAAGGTTCGACAATATAGTACTCACACTAACGGTTCTGCTACCTGATTTACACACATACATTGATCGTACACAGTGCGATCGACTATGGGATTGTAAACCGAAACAGTAAACTGAAGATCCTTAAGCAGAGCCTTGGGGGAAGAAGCTTGAATGAGCAGATCGGCCAAATAAGGAAAGATCTAAACCCCTTTCATCCTGCAAAAAGCAATGACAGGAGCGAGTCATTTGGTAAATACCCTTGGGGCAGTACAGAGGCCAAAGGGAAAAGCAGGGAATTGAAAATGCAAGGAAGAAACAGAAAAACACAAACATTTCCTGAAAAGGGAAGGGATGGGGATATGAAGGTAGACATCCTTGAGATCCAGAGAAACTAGAAAGGCCTGGGGAAGAAGAAGAAGAAATATGATTTGATGAGACAACATCTGAAATGAAGGAAACCTGAGAAAGGTGTTGAGCTGAGAAAGGTCCAGAATTGTTCTCCAAGTGCATTCCTTTCCTGGGAACCCAAAACATTCTGGAATAGAATCCCCTCATTACCTGAGCAGGAGGTATAGCTTGAATGGTGCCCTGAATCAACACAGAATGAAGCATCTCTAGGGGAAAAAGGAAGTTGTTCCCAGGAGGTTGCAAATGCCCAAAAAGGAAGGACGGGGTTTTCAAGCCATGAAATACCCCTGGCAGATAATGGCAAAACCCAAGAGTCTGCTGCAATTCTTAACCAATTTGGAAGGGGCAGTAAAAGACGGAGAGATAAAGAAACCTGACCGAGCTAAAGGGGAAGCAATCTGTCAAATAAAACCTGGTTTATCTTGAAAATGAGGTTTTATGGATAGTAGGAGGCACACATCTATAACCCTTTTTATCTTTGAGAGAAGGGCTTAGCTGCTTGCGAACAAAAGCATATTTGGAGGAGTAGTTCTTCTAAAACTCTGGAATAGGAGAAACAATAATATGTTTCAACTGCTGAAAAACTCTGCCCTTACCCTGGACAGACTTAAGTCAGCAACAGCAGCAGCAACAAAAAGATTTTTATTATCCAAAGGAGCATCCATTAGCTTGGTCTTAACGCCATCATGCAAAGCCTAAAGACAAAGCCAAGAGTAATGCCTCAGAATACAGCCAATGGCAGCAGTCCTGAAGGAAGCATAAGCTGCAGTAGCTACATTTAATACTGTGGTAGGCAACTTAAAAGGTGGAAATCAACAAGGAAAGGGAAGTAGCCTCACCTCCCCTAAGAGTCAGGAAGATCAGAAATCGCCTGAGAAAACTGAGAAAGGAGGGCCAAAACATTCCTGGTCATACGAGTCTAGCAGTTAATGGTCCTAAAAGATAGTCATAGCAGTATAAACCTTTTTGCCCAGCTTATCCTTGTCTGCAGAAAGCAACATGGTAGAAGTCAACAGCTTGGAGGGCCTGTCAGAAGAGAGAGGCCCAACAGGAAGCTTATCAGAAGGGCATTTATACAGAAATTTACATTTGTCAGGCACTTTGTAAAATCTGTCAGGTTTCTTGGTTGCTTGGGTCTGAGAATCAGAGGCCACAGAAACTGCTGAAAATGTATCCAGGAGGGCAGTCAAAACTGGGGGAACAGCAGAAGGCTTGGGAGACTCCACCTGAAGGAGTTCATAATACCTTTTCTGGATATCAGTAGCTTGAGAACATTCCCACTTAAAGAATTCCATCATACAGGTAACGGAGTCCCCAAAGGAAAGTTCCTCTGAAGAGGAATCTGGACTAAAAGAATCCTCTTCTTCAGGACCATAGTCCAAGGGAACTAAGGGATTGGAAAAGAGTAGGCTAAAGACTCTCTCCACAAATCCAGATCCTCAGGGGAATCCAGTTCCCTAGGTCTTTTAAGAGGAGTGGAAGACCAGGGAGGGGCAGGCACATACACATCCCTTGAGGAGTCTTTAAAGTCATTCAAGCATTCTTGCCATTCTTGTTGGGGATCCTTAACTGTAGGGGAAATATGCTTGTTTTTCTGTTTCTTTTTCTGCAAGAAATCCGCACAAAACGCCCTGGGAAGGTCAGACCCTTGGCGACACTCAAGCATAGTAGGGATCTCCTCCCTCACCAAGACCTGTGGATTCTTCTTTGGTCCCTCTGATATAATCAGAGGAGGTTCCCTCTCGATGTCTGGAGCAGACATCTGCAAAGTCGCAGAAGACGTGTGAGAAATTGGAACCATGTCGGACAGAACAGGATCGCGGCAGAGGAATCTGAAGTAACTACCGGAAGATTCTCCAGGTTTTCATCAAACTCAAGAAAGATGTCCAGGGAAGTCTAGACAGGAAATGTATCAGACCTAAACTTTTTGGCCTTCTTCTTGACTGATGGCTGACCATCGGGAGGGGAAGACTCCACTAGCCCCTTGAACCAACAGCTTAAGCCACTGGTTTTCAACGTAAACGGATAAGAGATGACTACATAGGGTATTGGAGACAAAAGTTTGGCAGACAGAACACTGCACCCAAACAGAAGAGACACTGGTTGTGATGGTTTTTATGGGAAATCTGCTCCCACACTGACATTTTCCCTTTCCGTATGACCTGAAACCAACCAACAGTAAATAAAAAAGAAAGATAAGGATAAACCTCAATGGGGTACTTATTTGAAAAATGGCTCAGTAACCAGCACAGAAGAAAGGAGTTCAGACCGATGTTCAATGATTCGTTCAGACTGATGGCAAAGTTCAAAATATGTGCGTCTGTACATCACCTTTATGCCCTACACCATGCACTGGGAGTGTGTGTGCGCGTGTGTGACGTACACCGCCTGTAAATACTAAAGACTCTGGTATACTGGCTGGACATTGCGCTATCCTTGGCAGGAGATCCCTTCTGTTAGGAATACTGCAACAGTGATATGGAAGGACAGCTAGCCGTAGCAACCTTGGATATGAAAGCTGGATTGGTGCATAAATATAACCTTTCTTTATGAAGACCTGTACACGGAAGTTCAGAAGATAAAGCAATGAAGTTCTAAAACACTTCTGTCTCAATTGGCTTCATACACATTTAATATGTGTTCTGGCTAGATCTTCAAACTGGGGGTAGAATTAGTTTTTTCAGTATAAAATTTACATCCCACGGAGGTATAGGCTCTCTAATTTTTTTTTTGGGGGGGGGGGGTCAACAGGAAAGTACCTCTTAAGAATTCTTTACAAGCTTTCAAGGTAGCCAAGGACAAGGAGTTTAAACCTTTGAACAAAATTAAAAAGATAGCTGCTGAAAAAGCATTCACTGAGAAGTAGCTGGAACGCTGGTTAAAAATGTTCACTAAGAACTAAACAAACAAGAAAACAGGCTGAATGTTCATTCACTCATGAATATAACTTTATCGACTTAGCCTTGCAGGCTTTCTCAAGGAGGGCTTGAAAGTCTGGGAGAAGCTTGCTAGATGGGTGACTTTGGTGACATTTTAAGGTCTGAGGAGAAGAGGCTTCACAGCATGAAAAACACAGTACAGAGAACCATACTTGAGGCTAGTAAAGGGTTACAAGAATGACCCTGGTCTTGTTTTAACTTTTCTTTCTGTAGAAATTTCATAATCAAGAGAAAAGAGGGAAAGCTGCAGAGTTGACCCAGAGGCCACTGGTGTACTCAATGGTTGTCCCTGGGGAGAGACTACAGAAAAATGCTGCATTTGGAGTTGATCAGGGATGCAAAATGATTTGCAATACAGCTTTACATCAGGACCACTTGTGAGACATCAGCAAGGACTGGCTGAACTTATTCGCAAATGATTTGGCCTGGCACAGGACAAGCATTGCTATCAGAAACCAACTGACTGATTCTGTTCATCTCCTCAACCTGATTGACTCCTAACATGGGGGAGTACACGTGGGTTTGCCTCACTTATTTATATACCACATCACTACCAAACTGTCAGAGTGGATGACAACTGCACACTAGGATATGGTGTCATTAATATAGTCTGCAATGTTAGAAGGACCATCCTCATCTCTAGGACACTGAAGTGCATAGAGGTCTCTTACTGTGACCATGTCCCCTGACTGGCTGCCCCAGACAAATGTTCCCCCACCCACAAGCAGAAGCCTCCTTGGTGACTGTGGCACTAGTAAAGGGATGAACAAAATAATGGTCCAAGACTGAGTTCTGTAGCCATTGTATTTTAACATCCTTAGAAGTACCCTCACATTGTATCTAGTGAAGGGAACTAGAATACGGAAACTGCCATAATCTCAATATTCAGAATCATAGGAATACCAAGGCATACGGACAGAAATGAGGGCCTGGACAGCTGGAATACGAAATTAAAAGTCAGTCTAAGAGCAAAATTGGCTAAGAAAATCATAACCACATTTAGGTGGTATCTGATGAGTATCTGTGGCTTCAACGGCTTTACTTGGGAAGTTCAGTGATAACCCCAAGGACAGGGACAGTTACAGCAAGTAGCCATTCTATCTATCTAGTGATATCACTGTTAGGGCAACTACAAGACAGTTGTCTTGATACAGGAATACTCAGATGCCCTGCAGAAAGAAACAAGCTGCAATAGTCATCAATGCATTTGATGAACACCCTCAGGGAACTGTGCTGAGACCAAAGGAGTGGGCCTTGAACCAATAATGACTGGCCCCTATCTTGAAGCTCAGCAATTTTCCGGATGCCTTTACTACTCTGATGTGCAGACAGGTGTTCTGGAAGTCCAAAGAGCACACACAGTCTCATACCTGTAAGCAAGGACTGAACCATAATCATCTGAAATTTAACTTCTGCTATGTTCTGATGTTCGGATTTAGGCTACTTACAGCTAACATGGGTTTAAAGTCCTGTGTCTTCTTTACGACCAAAAATAACTGAATAAACCACAAACAAACCCCAGAAGATCTCTGGCTTGGTGAGACTGCCTGGATGGTTCTTTTTTCCAACAGGCTTGCAATCTATGTCTTAGTTACCACCTTCTGACAGGGTGGGATGTTGGGACGGGGGGTATCAAACTTGGGGTGGGAAACAAAGGGGAAAGTAGCTTCCTGATGGTACCTCCCTGAGCCACCTACCTCTGTGATGACCTCTCACTCAGCAAAATGTAGGGAAATTTGACCCCGACTTCCTCCAAACAGAGGTAAACTGGCAAAGTCCTCTTATATTCTGTATTACCTCCCAGGAGGAGGAGGACTATGGTACCCCTGATTTTGCAGGACACCTATGCCTCTAGGCTAGCACCCAATTTTGAAACTCCTTCATCCATGGAGATTTCTGTCGGATTACTGCTCAAAAGGTTGCTATCTGCCTGTATTAAACTACAACTTCTACAGATGCTACTGAGAGTGGAGAAAAACTCAACAGCAGAGAGGGTTTTGTCTTCCTGCTCAATCTTTTGCAACTTCCCTTTCACTTGGGGGCCCCAAAAAGAGAGGACCTGTGAGATGGGACATTAGCAAAAGATACTTTAAGGTTGTCAAGAGCTGCAATGCTTGAGCAAGGCATGATGAGAAAGCTATGCAGGACCCAGCTGCACATACCACCCAATCTATTGCATTCTGAAGCAGCTGTACGGAGAGAATGGCATGTTACCCAATGTCATCAACTATGATTCCATTCTCCTTCTGAGATTCCCACGTGGGAAATTCTTCTGAGTCTGGTCTCCTAAGGCTACGTTTCACCACATTAGGTTCTTGCACAATGCCCTGCCTACCATCAATACCATTTTATTGCCAGGCTTGAGCACACAAGACATAAGTGGGGAAAACTGAAAATCAACCTGCAAAATGTTTTCCTCAGGGGAAGGCTGAGTTAAATGCCCATGACAACTTTTCTGATGTAAAAGTTCTTAAACCCCCCCCCCCAAATTTAGGGAGATTGGGGGTATTGCAGAGAAGCACCCCCTTTGGCCAAATCAGTATCAGGCCATGAAAGTTTTCATATAGGAGTCTAAATACCTCCTCTTACATTTCTTTTTCAGAGGCACAATGTGGGGGGGGGGGTGTCATCTGAGTGATTAGTATAGTTATCCTATTCAAGAACCGCAGACCTATGTTTTTGTCAGCTTTCCATCACGTGCCCTCTCTAGGGTGGGGCCCAAGTCATCTGACAGAAGAACACCTAGGCATGGCATCTAAATTGGATGCAAACTCCTTAAGTTTTGTAAAATCTGGGGCTGCACCTGTACTGATACTAAACCCTCCAGTGCTAACACCCAATGTGCCAATACCAAGAAAGATATAGTCTTCCAGTCTGCACTGAGACTAAGGTGGTCAGTGATAACTAAGAGTCACTCAGATCTCAAAAACAAGATCAATGTCATCATTAAAGGTGTTCTTGTGTGCTAAGAGATAAAATGCTGAAGTGTCTGACACCAAAAAATGTCCCAGTGGAGTTCGTAACAAATCACTGGCATCAAGGACCTGGGTTCTTATGGCCTTCAGTGAAAAAGTTTGGTGCACAGACCACAAGTACAGATGAGAACAATGGTGTCAATGAGAAGGAGCATCATTAGCACTGATGTAGAATTCTGCAGTAACACTATGGCTATGAACAGGGCTCGGAGAAGGAGCAAAAGAAAATATAGTAATAAAGCAAAGTTCCCCCTCTTGTTGCTCTGGAGACTCATAGGGAGGAGTAGAATCTCACCTTAATCTGTACCTTGACTCATAATTTCAACAACACATCCCAGCCTAAATGAAAAAAAGGGCTGTGAGGAGACCTGACCAAATGCATGGAGGAGGAAACTCTTGACTCCAAATATCTGATCATCATCTTCAAGGAGGAGAAACTGCTCAGCCTCCTCCTAGGCATGAAATCCTGCAGTATTTTGTTACCTGCAGTTGGGAAACTCCCATTGCTGAAACCTGCTTGGAGTAGACTTTGGACAAGGCTGGTCGTTTTTTTTTTGGTGGGGGGAAGGGGGAACCGCCTTCTGTTGTGACCTAAGGAACATGAGTGTGTTTTAATCCCTAGCACCCTTCTCGTCCTCACCTCCTTCTCCTCTTCTCTAGGTCTAGACAAGTAAAAACAATGCTCACTGGTTAAGAGTCCTTTCAAAATTAATAAAAACAACTTGTATCAAAATTATACCAAGAAAACAAAAAAAAAAACTGGCATAATGACCCATAACAAAGTAACTTTATACAGGTAAATATGCCAGGTTTTTAATCCTTTAATAAATTAATTTATTACATCTTTCTCACAAGGTCTTACAGCCACAGTTGTGACAAATGACGTATACCACATGCAAATGTTCCATCCCTAGGGCACATAACACAGACTGTATTGAGAGTCCTTCCACACGTGACTCAAGGCCTTTTCCCCCTCACTATCCATTACTGTGAAAATAGCAAAAAAAACCTGCCTGGGCAATAAGCTATTAATAAAGCTAAGAAAACAACACTGGCAAAAGAAGAAAAGAAGCCTAAGCCAAATAGTCTGTTAGGCAGTGGAGAGAAAGAAAAAAAAGATTAATAACTATTCTGAGCAAATAACTAAAAAATCCTATTAATCTTTGTGACAAAAATAGAAAAGTGCACCACTGACCAGAATCTGAAGGAAAAGAAAAAAAATCACCACAAATGGTGAAATCAGCAAAGTTGCAAACTTCAAAGTGCACTGAAGACACTATGGACAGCGACAAATGAGATCTTAACACAAAGGGAGGATAGGATTGAGAGGAGGAGGGGGTTGATCCAGTCATTTGTTCTTTGTTCCTATTATTTTTTTCTGTCAGTCAAAGCTACCCTCGATGAAATAATACATCTATTATATGTGTGTGTGTGCGTGTGTGTGTGTGTGTGTGTGTGTGTGTGTGTGTGTGTGTGTGTGTGTGTATGTGTGTGTGTGTATATATGTATAAAATGTATCATACACATATGTATATGTGTGTGGGTATATATATATATATATATATATATATATATATATATATAGATATCATACAGATGTATACTCGTATATAACACATGCACACAAATATACATACATATGCTAAGTAAACACACACACACTGGCAATTTTTAAGCCCTGAAAATTCTTGCTACATTTGCAGATGGCCTGCAGAGAATGAAAATTACATGCCAGCTTTCATTCTTGTCACCTTAATATCTAGTTGTACAAAAAACCCCACTTCTTCTTCATTGAACAGAATTAGAATGGTAATAGTGTTTCAAAAAGCAATTCAGAGGGAAATACAGCAAAAGGAAGTCTGGATAAACAGAAACAGTTTGAATAACAGTAATGTACACTGAACTGTAAAAAAAAAAAAAAACTGTTTTGAAAAACTGCGACATAGCTCAAATAATCCCCAATGACAATGCAACCTCAATAATGAACTGTCTGTTCTAATTTTCATTGACTATGACAGTAACTTCTTGACAGAAGCTCTCCCTGAATGAATTTGAAAACTGCACTGTAAGGAGTCATAGATTAAAAATCGTTCTGTAAAAGATAAATCTGTAGCTGTCAATATATAAAAAAAAAGAAAGAATGCAGGAATCACATGTACAGAATCTGAGAAACTCACTAAGTTTTCATTCTGGAAAAAACGCACAATGATAACCTACAGTCTTCACATTTACCTGCAAAGGTGTTTTTTAACCAGAGACTCAAGTTGGTGTTTCACTAACTTTTCAGCAAAGCCTACATTATTTCTGTAGGTAATGAAACAGGATGACATCAATAAAGCTTGCATCACTGTAAGGATGCACTTCACTACTTCACAGATGAAAGGCGTGCAAGTTTTAAGCTACCTTTTTGGGTTTTTTTTATGTAAACTTGTCTGAAAGTCAGCTATATTAACTACATTAATTAGGTTAGAGTTAATGTACTCTTACCTACATACACATCTCAAAGAGCAAGGAGGAACCAATAGTATAGAAACATGCAGTGCATATTTCTCTGTAATTCATTGTTAACTAATGCATTCCACTTCAGTCAAGAACTGTTGCCAGCTACAGTCCCAAGTCCAGAAACAACTTACTGATTCTTTCCTTATACTTTCCTGCTGGCGGGTGGTTGAAAAAAAGAACTGCAATTTCATATTTAAAAAGGAATTGCTGCTCTGTGCCCCACTCATGAATAAAGTAAATCAACCTAGTATACAGTGTGTGTGTGTGTGTGTGTGTGTGTGTGTGTGTGTGTGTGTGTGTGTACTAAAGCAGTGTACTAACTGACGCTGCTTTTGGAGAGTATGATGCACTTGTATACTGACAACACAGACAGGTGCAGTGGCCATGGGCTGGGAATGCAGTCTCTATAGAGGTCTATGGCTTTCTGCACTGTGGGGAGACAAAAGTAAGCAGGGATTTCACATTAAAAAGGGGTGCAAGAAAATGCATATTCCTTGTAGACTGACTGTAAGAAAGATGGGCGATGAAAAGCTTTTGGGGTAAAAAGCATGTGTAAGCCTAGCCATGTTATTTACAGAGAAACGCAGTGGCAAAGACCAATGGGCTGCCGAGGTAAAAATGCATGTCAAGTGGAGGCCTGAGATGCTAAAATTATCCTTTACTGTGCATACACTGGTTAGACTGCATCTACCACGGAACAGTCAGTTCTGGAGACATAAGCTGGAAGGAAAGTTGGCCCAAGAGAACGCATGCAAAGAAGTTACAAAAAAGGAGCTGGAGTATGAGAGAATACAAGAAAATCTAATTACAGTATATTAGTTGGGTATGTGGAAAATGGGTTTAGATGAACTGGAAAAACAAAGAAAATGTGTGGCAGCAGGAAGTGGACAATTCTAGTCACTTTAGCGTACTACTTTATGGAAAGGGTAGTATGCATTTTGCCTAAGGCCGGTGTACAGTACAAGTCAGGAGGGTCCAAAGCTTTATAGGGAAGAGCAAGGAAAAGATATGACCTCAGTAGTGGACATTCCATTGGTGTCAATGTTTCTTGTGTACCGATATCATAACATGGAAACCAATATTATTTGTTCATGGCAAAGCTAAGGAATGGACCGTAAAACTTCACTCTCAGTAAACACTACTGTTACAAATTATTGTAGTACAAACTACAGCCTTACGTCAGGTGTGCACAAGATGGTAACAAGGAGCTTAATTTGTACATCTAGTGTTGAGAAGTTTCATCCTAGAAAGGCAGAAACTTGAGAGAACTGGAGAAAAAAGCTGGAGCATCACTTCTTGAAGTGGATCTGAAGCTCCCCAGTATCAGGGCATCAAACTGCAAATAAAACTAGGCAATGACAAGTCTTGAAATGTAATTTTCCATGCATCTGTAATACACTAAGCCTCTGCTAAAAAAGGAGCATGGCTTACACACACATCCCGGTTAATAAAACATAACTATGGAATAGATTGAAAATGGCTTCATTTGGCTGTAAAGAACAAACACCTGAAGAGTTTCAGCTCTGAGTCTGAACATCAACTTTCAGAGTCTGCACTTTTCAGTGTTTTTCACACTGCCTAGGTTTATTTCTAAGCTCTACGACATTGCTTCTGCTTTTGAAAATTTTGTGACAGAAATTTACTCAGTTTCAACTTACACAGCATATTTTGTTGATCCGGTTAGTCCCATTAAGCCAGTGGTCTCACTTCAAGGGAGACCTAATGTGGTATTCATACTGACTACAGGAAATTTGGCCAAGGCACTGGGAAAAGTCCCCTACCTCTCTTTAATAAGTGCCGCAGGGACCTCTTACAGCCACCTGAGCTACCACCAATTTAGGCTGATGGGACCTTAGTTTAATGTCTCATCCAAAATTAAGTTTCTTTTACAATTCACTAAATCACTATTTATTACATTTTACTGGCATAACTTTTTTCCTGTCGCTCCATTTCTGTTAAACTGTTACCTTTTAATCGGAGTTGCACTTGTTTTATAGAGGATCACTGGTTTGCTCCAGTTGGAATTTTGCCTTAATGCTACTCTGTTTACTTAAACCTTGATTTTGAAAAGGCAAATTAATCACCAAGGTTGTTCAAGAAAGAATTACCATGTTGGGGTGGTATGGCAGGCTTATTACTTACTGTCAGGGAGAGATTGTTTTTATGTCTGCAGCCAGTTGACATTTACGGATTTACACATCAAGAATGAAGTTAGGTAACCTGATTCAACAAGTAGGGATGATTAGGATCTGGTGTCCTGCCATTTTTCATGAATGCAACACAGGTAAACCAGTCATGTTTGGACTGATTATTTATCTGACTTCTTTGATGGGATTTTGAAGAAAGCAGTTTGAACTGCTTTAACTTTGTGTGAGGACGACCAAAATTTTAACGATATGGACAATATATTTGATTCAGTTTACTGATTAGTTTTAAAATTATGATATTTAATTGTTACTTACAGTACAATTTTTCATGGAAATGGCTTGTACCAGACAGATTAAACAGACAAAAGAAAAAAAAAATCTGTCCCTCACCCATGCCTGGTAATCATCAGCCCCCCATTGGTCTTGGACTCATCCATTACTATGGCCACAGCTGGGTCAGGTAAGAGCAACCGAAGGAAGCATAAAGGCATCTCTGGACATTATTTATCCATTCCTTGCCTGCATCTTCCTTCAACAGGCCCACAGTGCTCCTCTTGTCCTAATGGCCTGGTGGTCTGGCTTCACTCCATCCTCCCAAAATCGAAGTCTCCTACATCTGAAGGAGGACCTTAATTGTCCCCAGACCAAGAAACTACCCTAAAGCTCCTCCCTTAACAACCATGTAATTTCTGATGTACAGGACGGGGGGGGGGGGGGGTTCTTACTTTGGGGGCTCTGCGTCATAGTCAGGACTTTATCCCCTACATCACACAGATTTCAGCATTTTAGTACTAATGAATATTCACTGTATTTTCTATGTTTAATGTTTGTTATATACTTTGCAAAGTGATTATAATTTCAACACCAAAACAAGCATGAAGTTGAACTAAACGAAGTAAGTGAACTCAAGGTGGTCTACATCCCATATTAAGAAGAAATGCACCAAAAAAATTAGTACTCGCAAACTTATGAGTCTTGGTTATCATTACCAAGGTCAGACACCAGGGATAACAAAGTCAAGTTAACATCTCTTAAGGAGCACACAACAAAAACACAAAGGGTACTGTGCTGACAAAGTGTCCTAAAAATGTCTATACAGGAAACATCTCTTAAAAAAGACAATCTAACATCATAATTAGTAGGCTTCTGCCCAAAATATTCTTCCAAACATCTAGGTATTTTAGCACGTAAGAATCTAAAACAGAACACTTCTGAAGCCTGATTTTTTTTTTATGTAGTGGTTCTACAACTAGAAAGAAAGCATTACTGCAGAAACACACTAGATAATTAAATGCTAGATGAAATAAAGGAGCAAGTTAAACAAACTGGTCAATGACAATTTAAAATACTATATGCAAATTTACCCTGGCCAGCATGAAGGAAGAATTCTCAAAGGCATGGAAAGAACATTCAACAGGCAACTTCCAAGTCATACAAGTACTTCAAAGGTGAAGCAGAGAGCAACAGATCATCTTTCTACATTATCTTCAACAGGTGAAAGACGAGATGGTCAGCATGGATAAAGTATCAAGGACAAACATACATGGTTCCCTAGTGGGAGAAGTAGTAAGAGGGTGTAAACATGATACCCAGAGAGGTACAACCAAGTGAAGGAGATAGAGTGTGAAAAACAGTCACAGTGAGAAAGGCAGCAAAGAATCTGCAACTGACTGCTTTGCCTAGATGAAATGACAGTAAGCATCCCCATTCAGTTAGTGTGAATGATGCCATCTGGATGAATAACAAAAAGGAGATATAAGGCTGGAAAGGCAACAAAGAGCAAAGCAATACGGAATGCAAAAGGATGGTGGAAAAACGGATCAAAGTCTGACATAACAAGAGGTGTCATCTGCAAAAAAAAAAAACAGAATTTGTGAGAAAGACATTTAAAAAAGATGCTTTCTCAGAGGAAGCTACAAATAAAGGTTGCATAATAAGCCAGAAATGACCTGTCCCTACATCAATAAAGCTGCTGTCTAGTCGATAAAAATTTAATACAAGGCCACATACTAGCAATCCATCAGAATTCATCCAAAAGCCAGTAAGAGGTGCAACAAAACGTACAGCAAAAGCAAGGGAGGAAAGTGCAGGAGATCGTTTCTGACATACAGAGCAAAATATGTCCATTTATAAAAAACACAGAACACAACTTTAATGTCAAGATGCTATATAATGCATTGAAAATTCAAACAGCTTTAATTAAATTAATTACTGCGCCCTGGATAAAAAGTTAACACAGCAGTTTACTTGGAAAAGAAACAAAGACGTATCTGGTGTGAAATGTTATTCCTATTATGCTCAGTTATTTCTATATTCTACCTTTGGTATCTAAAACACCATATTCATTAGGAAATGAATACAAAACACTATTCATCTCTACAAGTGAAAAGGTAAGCAGCAGGCTACTGAAGAACTTCACTAAAACAATTCAGGTGGTTAGAAAGTATTTCTGTTGAAATTCTGAGGACTGCAGTTGCAGGGAGGCAGAAAATAAAATTATACACACAGTCCATGACTGCAGTACCACACGGTACCCAAATTCCATTAGACTGGCTCTCAGTAGTAAGTGACCACTAACACTGACAGCACAGCAGGCTGAGAGCAGGTATTTTGGAATCTGGCTCCCAATGTAAGCCAGCAGCAAATCTTTCAGAATCGGGGCAGACTTGTATTTGAAAGCAACTTTTTTTGAATCTGGCACAGGGATTTCCCTATATAAAAGCAGAAAGAACTGGGGCACACTCCCTACATATAAGGGGGTGCAATGAGGGAAGAAGCACCACCACAAAATTGCTTGAATGACTTTATAGCATGTTTTGACACAGAATGCAGTTCCTGGTTATCTGCCCTTTATTTTTCATATACAAGGGACTTAACAGCTATGAATCTCAAATTTCCAATAAGGATCCATCTAGAAACAGCCATCTATACCAGAACAACCCTTCCTCCATGAAGCTACAGATTTACAAAAAGTCTGAAGCTGCCAACTAGAAACAGAAAAGTGGAGAAGACAGTGGCTGTCAAAAACAGTTGACCAAAGTAACAGAAAATTTGAAGGAAAAAAAACAGCTATAGTTAGGACAACAAAAAACAAAAAGCAAATTTGTTAGTGTTAACTGTAAGAAGTCATGGCTAGAAGTATAGAACATTTTGAAAGAACAATTCTATTTCAAGACTTGGCCTCAGAAGGCAGGACAGTTGCTCTTTTTCCCCATCGGGAAAACTTAAAAAAAAAAAAAAAGTTCAAAATAGTTTGAAACTCAGCACACACAAACTTTCAATACAGAAAATATTCTATGAGCACATTTTTCAGCAAGTACTCTAAGACTGTCTTCTTTTATCCCCAGGTACATAAATAAGGATGAAGGATCTATTCTCTGAAAAGTAATGCGATCCCAATGATGACCAATGAGAGAATTTTCCAGGTAACAGAAAATAACCAAAGATTTCTCTATTATCACAAAATAGAAGTGTTACATCATGCTGCTATAGGCAATGCAGGCCAGCAGTAATACTAAACACTTGCAACAGTCCACACCTGCCAAAAACATTCTTACATGGTATAAACAAATGCAAAACATTTAACTGTTTCATTATCCTGATCTGAGTCAAACAGTTCCAAGTCAAAGTGCATCTTTATGAACCCATATCATACATTTTTAAGCTTTCTCACACAATCAAGCATATCTAAACACTCCTACCTTGGTTTGTGATTTACTGTGGAGTTGACTGGTAAGAGAAGTTTTATTTGAATTTATATTGTGTTACCACTGTTTTTAACTGTTTGTATGTAGAAAGGGATAGCTTGTTAAGATTTACTTTGATTCATATTTTGTTTTACCTTTAATTTCGTTGTTCGCTGTTAGAAAGGGATAGGATTTAGACAGGCAAGCTCTAGCCACCCTGAGGGGCCTAGACAGCTATAAATTCACAGAGACTGCAGAGAGGAAAATCCTGAGCATATCTAAACAATCTTACCTTGGTTAGTGATTTACTGTGGAGTTGACTGGTAAAAGAAGTTTTACGTTGTAGGTAGGAAGGGATAGCTTAACAAGATTTACTTTGATTCATATTTTTGTTGTTTTACCTTTAATTTCACTGTTGGTTGTTAGAAAGGGATACATTTTAGACAAGTTCTATCCACCTCAAGGGGCATCAAAACCTATAAATTCACACAGATTGCAGAGAGGAAAATTCTGAACATATCTAAACAATCCTACCTTGGTTTGTGATTTACTGATCTTTACTGTTAAAATGAAGTGCAACTGTGGGCAATACTGAGCAGAAGCTACTGTGCGCCTTCGCACACAATGTAAAGGAATTACAACTTTTGTCTGGCTTGCAGAACTTGTATGGTCAGAACAACTTTACTGTACTTAATTTATTATTTAGTTGTATATTGCTGGTGTGATTTTTTTTGTCATAGAAGTTGATTTAAGTTCTCTCTGAATTCTGCGGTTACTGTTTTTGATTATTCTTTTCTTTTATAAAATTTTATTCATTTGAAGCCGAATATGGATTCCTTAAATGAGTATACAAATAACGATTTCCTAATGCACAAATATCTTCTACAGTGTAATAAATGCTATGCATATTCAAAGGTAACAGCTGATAACGCTGGTGATGTGTGTTCGTGTCAAAAGTTGGATGATTTTCTTACCATTGTTAGAAGTAAATCTAGACTAGATGATGATTGCACTTGTGCAACTGGTAAGGCTTGGAGAATTTTGTTTCATACATTAATGACTGGACTGATGAAATAAATAATGTCAGGCATACAACAAATAAAACGCATTTAGGAAATTATGCATCTATTGTCTGCAAAGATCATTCAACCCCTATGAAACAAAACGATGTCTCTGACAACTTTGGAATTTTGGATATAAAGTATTCAGCAATCTGAGGATTCAGTTTGTTTAGAAGGAAACAAAAAAAAAAAAAATAAAGAAAAGAAAGGAAGAAGTTTACAACAAATAACAAGGAATAAAATGAAAAGTACAGTTGTGTACACTTACCATAAATGTAGATGTTCGAGTGTATTCACTGTTGCAGTCATCACACTTGGGTTATCTGCCTGCAGGTAGCCCTCAGCCAGCCTGAATACCTGAGTCTTGGGATTTCTGCATCGGATGCTGTCGCTTCTTCCATTATGTCAGGTCTTCAGGGGTATAAAACATGTAGCCAACGCCATTACATCTGTTTTTCTTGCCCCATATGTCAGATACCCCCCAAAACAGGAAGCAATTGTATGGTGTGGAACACCCCCAGCAAAAAGCAAAAATACACATAGTATAAGATATTCCAAACCAAAAAGGATAGTTGAAAGCAAAGACAATCAGGGGGCTGGAGGGAGGGTAACCAGGACTGCAACAGTGAATACACTCGAACATCTACATTTATGTAAGTGTACACAACTGTATTATGTTCATGTTTCACTGTTGCAGTCATCACATTTGGGTTGATTCCCAAAGCTAAGGAAGGGGGAGGTAGATTAAGAAGCATTAGGCCTGGCAATCAGGCCCTGTAAGACTGCTGTGGCAAATCCAACTCTGGATTTAGAAAAGATAGGCAAGTGGTAATGCTTGGTGAAAGTGTGTACAGAGCTCCAGGTTGCAGCTTCCAGGATGTCCCTGGTAGGGACTCCTCTGAGAAATGCAGTAGAGGTAATTGTAGCCCTAGCAGAATGTGTTCATATCCCCTGTGGGGTAGGTTTCCCATGGTGCTTGTAGCAGAAATGGATGCAGTGTGCTATCCATTTAGATATGGTTTGTTTTGAAATGGCCTTCCCCTCTGCCCCTGCAGCAAAGCTGACTAGCAGCTGGTCAGATTTTCTGAGAGGCTTAGTCCTGTCCAAATAGAATCTAAGCTGTCTGTGCATGTCTAGAGAACGCAGTATCCTTTCCCCTTTATTTTGAGGATTAGGGAAAAAAGTAGGCCAATGAATGGACTGGTTTAAAGCCACACTAGACACCACCTTGGGCATAAAAGATGGGTTAGTCCTAAGGGAAACCATGTCCGCATGGAAAATAATGAAGGGTTCCACTGCCATAAGGGCCTGCAGTTCAGACACTCTTCTCGCTGAAGTGATGGCTAGAAGTAAAGCTGTTTTCCATGAGAGGAATTTCAACTCTGCTGTAGCAGCCGGTTCAAAGGGGGGAAGTGTAAGTTTTTCCAATACAAAGTTAAGGTCCCAGGTTGGAGTGGGAGCTCTCCTGGGGGGTCTTAAATTTTTGGCACCTCTAAGGAACTGTTTTACCAGAGGATGAGAGAAGAGGGGTGGCTCAATATTGTAATGAGGTGAGATGGCAGAGGCATGAATCTTAATTGAAGACAAGGCTATACCCTTGTGGAGCATTTCTGTTAAGTAATCTAGTATATGAGATAAGCTGGACACAGTTGTGCCCATCCCTTGAGACTGGCACCAGGAACAGTATCTTTTCCACTTTTCTGAATAGGATTTTCTAGTACTAGTACTAGGCCTCCTTGCCTCAAGAATGATATCCAGCACCTGCTTACTGAGGGCTGCTAGAGGTGAGCTCAAGGGATTAGCCAGGCTGCAAGGTTCAGGGTCTGAAGCTGAGGGTGCAGAATTTGGCCCCCCTGCTGGGACAGCAGGAAAACAGTCTGAGGCAGGTGCCATGGTTGTAGCACTGTCAGACTGCACAAAAGAGGATACCAGTTCTGGCGTGGCCAGTCTGGTGCAATCAGGATTGTCCTTGGCTTGTCCTGTTTGATCTTTTGTAGAACCTTCGAGAGGAGAGGCAGAGGGGGAAAGGCACAGACTGAGAGGCTTTCCCTGGAAAAGGACAGAGCATCCACCTTCCAAACTTGGCTGTGGGGAGTTCTGGTGCAGTATTTGTTCAACTGATAGTTCTGAGGGGAAGCAAACCGGTCTACCTCTGGTGTCCCCCATCTGTTCCCCAAAAGCTTGAATATTCTGGGTTCCAGTTTCCATTCGTGTGGGTCCTTGAGATTTCTGCTTAAGTTGTCTGCCAGTGAATTTAGTTTGCCTGGCAGGAATTAAGCTTGTGGGTGCACTTGGTTGCTCAAGGCTGTGTTCCACATAGCCATGGCTAGTCTGCAGAGTGGGTAGGAATGTGTTCCCCCCCTGCATGTTTATGTACCACATAACTGTGGTGTTGTCTGTCTTTACCAATAGTTGTCCTGGAAGAATAAGGCATTTGAAGGCTGTCAGAGTATTCTGTACAGCTAAATTTCTTTTTGATTGATATGCAGGTTCATCTGTTTTGGGTTCTATTTGCCTTGAACGCACTGCCCTGCCATGTGAGCCTCCCATGCATAGTCTGATGTGTCTGTTAGGGTTTGGGCGGCAGGGGGTAGAGTAAAAGAGAATCCCTTGTTGTGGTTGCAGGCCTCTGCCCACCAAAGAAACTCTGCCCTTAGACAGTGAATGATAGGAAGTATTGTTTCCAGGTCCTGAAAATGTTGACACCATAGACTTTTTAGATACCATTGAAGTTTCCTCATATGCAGTCTTGCATATGGAATTAACAGAATGCAAGAGGCCATGAACCCCAGAGCTTACAGTATTTTCCTTGCAGATAGCTGGGTCTTTGTTGCCAGTAGGTTGTCAAATAAATTTGTTTCTCTGGAGTGAGGAATGACATCTGGGAAGTTGTGTTCAAGCTTGCTCCCAGGAATATAATCTGTTGGCAGGGTACTAGGTAAGATTTCTTTTCGTTGATGGTGTACCCCAGTGAAGTTAGAAGTCTCTTTACAAAATACCAGGTGCTGTAGTAGCAAGTCCTGACTTTCTGCCTGTATCAGGCAATCATCCAAGTATGGGTAAATCTGAATACTTCTCTGCCTGCAAAAAGCAACGGCTGGAGCTAGGCACTTTGTGAATACCCTGCGCTCAGTAGATAAGCCAAAGGGAAGTGCAGAGAACTGATAGTGCATACAGCCTGCCCTAAAGCAAAGGTATTTCCTGCAAGATTCCCTTATGGGGATGTGCAGGTAAGCTTCTTTTAAGTCTAGGGTTGCCAGCCAGGCATCCTTGGCTAGCATAGGAAGCAGCTATTGGAGAGTTAGCATTTTGAATTTTGGAACCACCAGAATGGTATTGAGAATACATAAATCCAGGATAGAAGCCAGGAGTTCTCTTTTCTGGGAACCAGGAACAGTCTTGAATAAAAGCATTGCCCCCTTTGATCTGCTGGGACAGGTTGAATAGCCTTGATGCAGAGGAGAGAAAGTACTTACTTTTGGCCCTCTGCCCACTGGTCTGAGGGGAGGTCTGGCCATCCACTTAAGGTTGGGAGTGTGTGGAAGTGGAATCTGTATCCTAGGGAAACAATGTGTAAAACCCATTTGTCTTGGGTAATATATTCCCAGTTTTTTGCATGCAGGGCGAGTTTTCCTCCGAAAGATGCAAGTACTTGAGCAAGGCTTGGGAGAGTTAAGGATGAGTCATTGTGCAAGTTTATCACAGGGGGTGGCTTACTACTCCCTGTTTTGGAAGTGGGAGAACCCAATGCTTAGATATGTGCATAACCTGAGACTGAAGGCTTGGTGGTCTGCTGCCCCTGTGTTTGGACTGAGAAGGCCTGGAAGGGACTGGAAAGGACCAGTTCTTTGAAGGCCAATGCCTACTGAATCTAGGTGGCTGCACTTGTAAGAAATCTTTAACAGTTTGCATAGATATAGCTTTCTCCTCCATCCTTTTGAGAACTACTGCTTTACTGCCAAATAGGCGCTCTTGGTTTAAGGGTGCATCCAGTAATTTTGATTTGACATGATCTGGCAAGTTTTGTTCCTTAAGCCAAGCATGCCTTCTAAGAACAGACCCAGTGACAGCAGCCCTACAAGATGCTCCTAAAGCATCAAAACCACTCTGCAAAGTATGTTTATCAACTTGGTCAGCAGAATGCATTAACTCTTGTAAATCTTTGGGTTCTGCACAGTCAGGAATCAACATCATTTTCTGTTTAATTAGCCCCATAATATGCTGTTGATACTTTAACACATGAAACTGGTAATTTAAAGCACTAATGGGCAGAGTAGCAGACGTGTATACCTTCCTACCCCATCTGTCTAAAGCCCTAGAATCCCTGTCAGAAGGGGTAGGATTCTTGGCAGTAGTAGCCTTAATGCCTTTTGGTCCTTGGAAAATGGTCTCTGGATCCGCAGTAGGATTCTTGAAAAGGAATTTGTGGGAGTCAGATACTCTATAGTACCTGTCAGGTTTCCTGGGAGCTGGAGGCAAAGTATCCGGGGTAAGGCTGAAATCCAAGAAAACATCATCTACAATTTCCAGAACAAGAGGGATAGCTAGAGGCCTGTGCTGAGGCAGGTGTAAAAATTTCCCGAGTCTCTTTTTGGACTGAGAGTAGCCCTGGCTTTCCCAGTGGAAATGCTCCCTAAGGGTATGCAGGGTTTCACCAAAAGAAAAATCTTCTGGAGGGAATGGAATCCTCTGAATCAGAATCCTCATAGGTAGATAAGGGTGTGTGTCCTGGTAGTCAGAAAGAACAGAGATATCAGATTCCTGATCAGAAGAATCAGAAGGAAAATCAGTTCTAGGTCTCTGAGGAGGAAGGCTGGCTTCCCCTAATTAAGGTAATAAGGTCCTCAGCCATTCTAAGCATTTGTTTTTGAGGCCTGTAGGCCTGAGAATGCGCTTTGGTCATCAGTTTCCTAGGCGTAGCACGAACTTTAGGCCTGAGAAATTCAGTATTTTTGGCTTGAAATGAAGTTGTCAGTTTAATATGAAAATCGGTAGGTCTGAATACACCCTCATGAGCCGGTGCCAGTACAGCGGCTCCGGATCCATCCAAGGTAGAGATATCCGCAGGTTCCATAGTTGAAGAAGCATCTCGCGGCATACAAATGGGCCTCAGTAGAGGCCTGCAATCTGTAGAGGCAGGTATCAGGGGCTGCGAAAGCGCCTCACTGAGTACCGGCGGACTGGCGACTAGTTTACTGGTAGCGTTATCAGCAGTTTTGAACCTATGCGGTCTGTCTTTATCCTTACGTTTTTTCGGAAGATCGGTAGTCTGATGGCTTACCAATGCCATTTCGGAGTACGGAGATCGAGAGCGAAAGTATTTAGCTACAAAAATTGCCCAACGACAGATAGTTCAGGCATTGAACAAGGCACAAAACTGACAGCGAGGGACGTCGTGGTCTGGGCCTAAACAGGTGATGCAGTAAGAATGAAAATCTCTGTGAGGTATTTGCTTTCCACAGGCAAGACAATTATTAATTTTTTCTGACATCGGTTATTGCAAGAAAAAAGGATCTCCAATTGGGTACTTATCTTTTAGAAGACTTGAGGTCTGAAACTCGAAACGAAAATTTCAGGAGTCAGCCGACCGGCACTTGCGAACTGCTTCTACTTTGGGCACCGCACGGCAAGAAAGACTGATGTAATGGCATCGGCTACATGTTTTAAAACCCTGACGACCTGACATCATGGAAGAAGCAACAGCATCCAATGCAGAAATCCCAAGACTCTGGTATTTAGGCCGGCTGAGGGCTACCTGCAGGCAGATGACCCAAATGTGATGACTGCAACAGTGAAACACGAAGAACATCTGATTAATGACTGTAAAGGAAAGAGGATACGTAGTAAAAACAACACTGCTTACAGGGAATGATAATATTTTTCTATCAGAAAACCTGCAGTCTACAGAAAAAGGCATCATTTTTCCAACAGAGAATGTAGAAAAAAAGAGGCAAGGGCTAAGTGAAAAGAAAGAAATCAAAACTGAACGTGGAAGGATTGAAGAATATTACTGTGAGAAAAAAGAAAAAGACAGATGTTGATTACATGGCTCAAGGTGTGGAATTATAATACCAGCTGGATGAGAATTTAATACACAATGAAAACAGTGTGATTAATAAGACTAATGGTGATGAAGATCTATCCATTGTAACAATTGATAGAGCAGATATTACTGTATTAGAAGCTGAAGATTCTTAGGAGTTGGCCAGCAAAGATATTCTTGTAATTGGAGATTCAATTATTAGAGGAACTGATACTTATATTTGCAGAGAAGATAATGAACATCGAATAGTGCTATGCTTGCCAGGAGCAAACATAGAAGATGTGAGACCAGCCTTGGAATGCCTTAATGTAAGGAAGTACAGATGCGTTTTTATTCATGTTGGTACAAATTTTCATCCGCAAGGATTCTCTGACTATTAGTAGGGAACTGACAGCCCTCTTCATACAGCTTGTACTGGTGTTAGGATGTACTTTTCACAAATCACCTACAGAAAGGATAGTCAGGTCACTGGGAATGAAAAGAATTTTTGGGTAAACACCTACATGGAAAAAATGTCCTGTTTTAAAAAATGGAAATGTGTAGAGCATGAAAGCCTATTTTTCGGCACACATATGTTCAGACAGGATGGCGTGCATTTGTCAAGATCAGGGTAGAGAATTTTTGCAGCAAATATTTCACAAATACTAGGCAGGCTTTTTGCCAGATCAAAAATGTAACAGTTCACATATAGCAACATTTGATGCATCTCTGATGTTTGTTAATGCTAGGAAAATTAATAATACATTTTTTTTATTGGAAACTTTGCTACATATCCACAACATTGATGTTGTTCCTGTTTGTGAAATATGGTTAAAGAACAATGTCTGGAAACGAGTTCTGTCAGGGTATAAATGTTTTTACTGTAACAGACAATCTAACAAAAATCAGGTGGAGGTGTTATGATAGGGATTAAAGATAATTATGAGACCTATGATTATTACACGTTCAGTGATAACACCAATACTATAGACTGTGTAACTGTGACAATAAAAACAACCCTGGAACATACAACATCCTAGACATATTTTGTGTTCCTAAAGAAATCACTGTTACTCCAAGTCAAGTTTTACCACCACTGATGTGCAGTGATCATGGTATTATAAAGGTTAATTTGTTGCTAGACAATTCTGCCAAACTGAAATCTAAACCATTGTACAGAAGGTTAATTACAGATTATATGGAAGCAAAATCGTCACTATGTAAAACTAAATGGAGAGAGGTGTTCAGTGGGAAAACTGCAGATGGAATGTGTAAAGTTTTGAAAGAGAAACGGAGTGCAAAATATCAAAAAAAAAAAGTTTAACATCACGGAATACAGCATCAGAGGGATATATTTCCATAAGAACAAGATATCTGATTAAGGAGAGAGACAAAATATAAAAAATGGAAGAGAAGTCGAACTACAACTTTGAAATCTGAAATAAACAAGCTGGATGGACAACAGATTAAGCATAGTGTGAGACAAGATTAAGAAAAATTTGAAGAAAATGTATATAAAGATATTGAGCATAATAGGAAACCTTTTTATAGATACATAAGATGTGGAAGGCGTAGAGAGACACAAATTGTTAAACTGTGTGCAGATTCTAAAATTTATTCTCAGACACAACAGATTATAGATACATTTTCAAAATCTTATGCAAAACAGTTTGGCTCCACAAAAGGGGTGATAAGTTGTCCTAGTGACATCCAGGTAACCCCAGATACTGGAGTCAGATTATATTGAAAAAGAACTGTACAAAACTGTTCCAAACAAAGCACAGGGAGGAGACTGAATGGGTAACAATGACCTGAGAACACTTCAGCAACAACTTATGGTACCATTATATCTATTATTCACTAGATCATATAAATATGGAGAGATTCCTCAAGATTGGAGATGTGCGCTTATTAAACCTGTCTTCAAGGGAAAGGGAAGTAGGACAAATCTAGAGTCATACAGACCCTCATGTCTACTTTCATGTTGTGGAAAAATAATGGAGAAGGTAATACTGGGTAAGTTATTCTCAGAACTGGATAGGTTGGGACTTGAAACCACATATCAGCATGCATATGTTAAAAACAGATCTATTACCACCTGTAACAATGTCTTATAACAATATAACAACAGCTATGAATGAAAAATTGTGCTGTGATGTAATTTATATAGATTTAACTTCAGCATTTGACAGGGTCATACACAAAACACTGATCAATAAATTAGTACAACTAGCTATCTATGTACTCTTGATAAGATGGATAGCTGCATGGCTTACAAATAGGACCTGGCAAGGATCATACAGCAAATGGACAGGTGAAATCCTTGGTTACAGTCAGTGTGTCTCACAAGGCTCTTCCTAGGCCCTTACTTGTTTAGATTGTATCTTTCAGACCTAACTTTTTCATCTAAGGTGTTCTACAGCTATATGCAGATGACCTGAAATTGAGTAAACTGATTACATGTGTTACAGATAAGATATGTCTGTAAAATAACTTGACTAAATTGACCATTTGGGCACAGGAGAATAATATGCTGATAAATACATCAAAACTTAAGCATATGAGATTTGGGAGACATAAATTGAAAGGTGAATATTTAATACAGCACACAGTGAAACTGTAGATTCATTTAAATACCTGGGTATAGGAGTAGAGTCAGTTATGAATTTTTCTAATCATATCAACCAATTGGCTAATGATAGCTATAAAACTATAGGTCATATAAAAAGATTTATAAAGTCTAGGAAATAAAAAATGAAGTCATGGTTTGTTAGTTACATTAGACCAAAACTTGAGTATGGAATAACAATATGGAAACCCTTAAAGAAAACAAGCATGACTAAACTGGAAAGAGTACAGCGAAAATATAGCAAGGGCATCCATGGATGTGGTAATTTATGTTATTATGAAAGACTAAATGTGTGTGAATGAGAGGGAGGATATAGGAATGGTGAGGATGCAAGGAGTAGAGGTGGCGAAGGTGGATGAGTTTAAATACTTGGGTCAATAGTTCTGAGTAATGGTGAGTGTGGAAGAAAGGTGAAGAAGAGAGTACAGGTAGGATGGAGTGGGTGGAGAAGAGTGTCAGGAGTGATTTGTGACAGACGAGTACCAGTAAGAGTGAAAGGGAAGGTCTACAAGAGGGTAGTGAGACGAGCTATGTTATATGGGTTACATATGCCAATATATCATACATCAATGCCATACAGTGGCATTGACAAAAAGGCAGGAGTTAGAGCTGGATGTGGCAGAGTTAAAGATGTTAAGATTTGCACTGGGTGTGACGAGGGTGGACAGGATTAGGAATAAGTATATTAGAGGGTCAGCCCAGGTTGGAAGGTTTGGAGACAAAGCCAGAGAGGCAAGATTACGTTGGTTTGGACATGTGCTGAGGAGGGATGCAGAGTATATTGGGAAAAAGATGCTAAGGATGAAGCTACCAGGTAAAAGGAAAAGAGGAAGGCCTAAGATAAGGTTTATGGATGTGGTGAGAGAGGGCATGCAGGTGGTTGGTGTGACAGAGCAAGATGCAGAGGACAGGAAGAAATGGAAACAGATGATCCGCTGTGGCGACCCCTAATGGGAACAGCCAAAAGAAGATGATGATGATGAAAGACTAAACTATCTGAACTTGTACAGTGTTTCTTACAGATATCTAAGAGGAGATCATATTCAAGTATATTGGGCATTTGGAGACAACTTCCTCTGGGAATGTTTGGGGTTATTAAAAAAATACTAAAGAATCATCAGACAATCTATGAGGAAAATTTTATAGGAATGAGAAGTGTGCTAATTGGTTCTCGACAGAGTAGCTGATGCATGGAACAGACTAACAAATTACATTAAAGCAAATACTAGTTTAGATATTTTTAAGAACAGCCTGCACACTTATTAAGGGAACAAGTGTTTTGGTATATTGGCAAGCTGGAAGGGTACTAATGCCCTTGCTTGAAATATTTGTATGTATGTATGTATGTATGTAAACAAGTAACTTTAATATGCTACACTACTTTAAAAGTCATATATATCCCTGGAAAAATGCTGACAGTCAAAAACAATTTGCATAGTGTAAGAAATTAACATTAGTATCATTATATATTTATTTCCCAACAGGATACATGGAAACAAGTTTCACTGTAATACCCTTTCGGGGATGTTTGTAAACACAGAATGCCAGACGGAAGAATGAATGCTAATCTATAACATTAATCAAAAGGTTTTAACATGAGCAACTCAGGACATTTTAGCATAGTTACAATGTGATACTTGTAAGAGTTTTTTTTTTTAAACTAACATGACCTACATGTATTTAATTAAAAAGAAGTAAACTCTAAACAGATGTGCTGCGGTTTTCAGTTGGCAGCTTGTCTACAGTTCCGTGATATGAAACCCAACACCATCAGCCACTCTTGAGAGCTCCACATGTCAAAATAATAACCACTAATGTTACTTTATAGACTTAGTGGATGCATATCAAAATTTTCAACTAAATGCATATGTTCCTGTGAAATGCAAGTTCTGTCTAGTCTATCCCAGTTTTTGTATCTTGGGGAATAATATATAAATTCACTCCAAATTCCTACTACTGAACTGACAACTTCCATGACAAATTTTCTTAAATTTCTTCAAGAATGTACCCTCCTTTGTTATATGTTCCCTCCTGGGCCACCCGAGACACATCTTCACTGCTGCAAATCAAATTCCAGTCCCCACCTATAAGTAATATTCCCTGTTGAACTGATCATTTCTCCCAGAATGTTCTTAAGCTCCATTTTAGCAGTTTTAGGTTGAATATAAATACATGCCAGTGGAACCCTCCTCAGTTGTGACTAGCCCCTTAGTACTACAACTCTATCATTACTATCTATTTTATCCTTTTCTATTAATATTGGAGCTTCTCTTGGAATTAATACAAGTAGCCCTTTTTTCCTTTATCAAATTCACATGTTCAGTTCTTTCCAAAGAGTCTCCTGTAGCGCAGCTATTTACACTCTACATTGTTTACCACAGTTCACTACTGTTTCTTTTTTGTATAAATCTGTGAGACCATTAACAATTAAAGATAGTACAGAAAGGGGCATTATATTAAGAAGTTATTATTCCCACCTTTTATTTGTAACAGCTTTTTTGTCAAGTATCTAGTTCCAGTTTTAGTGTTACATGCACACACTGTTTGACAGGTTGATCTTTTATACAATTTCTTGTCATACCTATTTCAGCCCAAGTCACATCTTAGAAAGCTTTGTTTTATTGAAAGCCCTCAAACAAAAAATTATATACATCCACAATATACCCCTAAAACCTATTAACATAATACTAACACACAAAACTATGTAAATTTTCAAATATTAAAGTTTTACCCTCCTAATAGGAGCAACTGTCTCAAACTGACAGCTACACTCATACACTTTGGTTAACCTAAAAATAAGGTTATCCATGCTAAGATGCATGGTACAGCCTCTGCTTCCAAGTGCTGTTTTTGTCTTAGTTTTACTGCTCTCCCAGAATGGGAAACACTTGAATGCTTTCAGAAAATATTACCTCCTCGTCACTGAATGAAAGCCATTGAAAGAAATAAGTATTCTGTTTTATTGCTCCTTATCAGATTGTCTCCATGGAGACATGAAAACCAGATAAAGAGTTGCTTCTACAAGCATTTATTTATTTGCTAGAGGAAAGCTTTATTATATTCAATACTCTTTTTATTTGCTTTCTCTTAAAAGTTATTAGATCAAGCCAAGAGCCTTAATCCGGTCTTTCCCCTATGCAAGAATGAGAAAAAGCACATCAATTTTTCTTGTATCATACTTTTTTCACATTGAAGTGCCTTCATTTCTTAAAACTGAACAAGATGAAAGAGAAAAGAGGGAAAAACAGGGCACCTTCTTTATTTTAGTATCCCTATTATACTTGATAATAACGGAGAAAACTTAGTTTAGAGCATGCAGTTTACCTCATGCACTATCAAGATATTACAGTTAAGAACACAATTTTGTTTTACTTACAGTCAACTCTTTCCTTCCTCTTCTAAGTGCTCCTCCAAACATTAATGACAGGAAGGACAGCATATGCTTTAGAGACCTCTACACGTTTAACAAAGTAAAAAAGTCTAAGGTTTTCTTGTTCTGCTATGTTTCACAAACATAATTAATGTTTTGTCACCCAACATTTGTCAAATTCCAAGTTGTTGGTTTTATTCCTATTTATCTTCATTTCCCAGATCCATTCTCTGCTTGCTTTCCAACATACACTCAAGTTCTTCTAGTGAGTTTGTGTGCTATTTTCTCTCTCTCAAGCATTTTCTGTTGAAACATTGGAAAAGATTTGACTGGCACAGCCTCTCTCTGTGGTCTTTATTTCCAAAAGAACAAGAAGCAGAATCTCCTGTTTCACAGCTCACTTTTTGTTAGACAAACCTATGCATTTCCTTGTTAGCATGTTCTTCATCAAAAATGATTTGTGTCTGTCCATGACAGAATACTCTGATGACAGCTAGGTGGAGCAATTTGAATCTCATGTCTGTTTCTCAACATTCCCTGATTGCTGGAATAAATTTACTTATCTTCTGCCTGGTGTACAGTGAGTAATCATTTTCCATAAACACTCTACTGTCTCCCACTTTTAGTACTTTGTCCTTCTGCCATGGTTTTGTTAGACAACTCCTTCTGCTGGCAGGATTGCATCTTTACTATTAAAGGTCTGGGTTGTTTTCTCATGGCCAGGTTTGGAGCATACACATGATGCACCCTTTCAATGAACAACTCCTGCTATGGAATACCAGTCCAGGTGCTTGTTTGTGCTTTCATAAAAAGAATACAGTCTGTTCCTTCCAGCTTCTCTGGGACAACAGAAAATCACAGGTTTTCCCTATGTGCTCTGTCTTTAATTTTATTATTTTTTGAAACATCTCTTATTGAGCAGTTCATATTCAGCCAGCATTTTCTCCATTTCAACCTCTGATGTTTGCAGTTTTATCGCCTCATCTGAATGTCTAAAGCTTCTTCCATCTTTTCCAGCCTTTTGTTGTTTGACTTGATATACTTGATCAGTGTTTCCTTTCTTTTAATCAACGCTGGTACATTTTACTTATTTTTTTTCTGAAAGTCGTGTTTTGCACAAAAGCTGGAACTTGCACTGCTGTTTGCTGAACAGCTGCAGAATTCTTCCCAGTCAGTGTTTTTACCTCACCTTTTGTGATTGATTTTCTTTCATTTTCTCTAAAATTATTTTTTGCTGGAATCCAGGCAGTGCACTTACTAGCCAGTTACTGAAATTTACACAAAATTATGAGTTTACTGGTTCTCTCTTTTGAGTTTCTGTTTTTACACTGGGACAGCTGAAATTAAGCTGTTATTCAATGTTCAGACATATTGGAACCCCTTGCTTAGTTCACTTTTGAAACTTTCTGGGCACTGCAAGCAGAACTTGGTATGAAAAAGAAAGGCAGCTCCCAGCGAATAAAGCCACTGCTATAAGAATTTATCATAGGAATACATTAACTGTTTTCCTACCACCTACAGACTTGCTGCACAAATAAACACACATACACAACACTAACTGCTAATACAGATGTGCTGAAGCTCATGAAAGGAACACGCTTTCAATGAAACATTTTACAACCTATACAGCCTTCTGCTGAAAATGTTTAATAAAAATGGGAAGAGACATATGAGCCCTGAGGTTACTCTCACCCAAAACCTAAAGGAACTGTGACAGAAACCATAATTACATTTTGCAACAATGTTAATCTGAAATATACTGTGCAGAATTTTGCAGAATGTCGAGATTGTTGCCTCAAATGTTTCATTTATTTTTCATAAAATCTGTCATTTTCTGGCAAATCATTTAGGGTTGAAGACGTTATCAACTCTCTAAGCTTACAAGAGCAATAACTGAAAATCTAGCCCTGATTTTGGGCTTTTGTACCCCCATTATTGATGGATTGACTAACATTTGTTTACTAGAAAAGTCTGATTGGGCATAGGTACCCTTTTTCAGAGGCGGCTCAGGGAGAAAAGCTCCAAGGTATCATATTTAATGCAATCAATATTGACAAAAACACATTTTATAATGCCATTTTCATGAACACATAGCATAATAGTCATTATAATAAAATTTGTATTGATATTCACAAACATTATGTTTACAAACCTTGTACTAAGACTTAAAAACAGAACAGTAATATACAAGATAGGTAGGAGTAATTTAAGTAATAGAGTAGAGTGAGGAATTATAGGAGATAAGCTTAACAGAGAAGCAGTGATGGTTCTGCTAATCAGAAGTAGGTACATTAGTTTAAGAAGTACAATAAAGAGAGGTATTAGACGGGGAAAAGCAGGTTACATGATTTAGTGCTTTAAAGGGAAGTATAGGAAAGGTGATGAAGGGTGTTATGTCCCAGATGAGCTGCAGGGACAAAGACAGGAGGCAGAGAAAAAGTATTTTAGCAATAGTTTGAAAAGATGAAGGTGTGTGATAGACCTGACTGAAATAGGAATTTTATTCCAGATTCTAACTGCACTACTGCAACAGACTGACCATAGCAGCTCTTTGTGGTTTGTAAATGGCAAACAGTTTATCATGTGATCAAAGGGGATGAGACTTGGAAGATAGTATAGGAGTACGGATCTAATTGCTGGCAGGCAGATTATATGATTTTTATGGGTTAAGGTGAGCAGAGTATAAGATAGCTCAGTTAAGTGTTTTTAGTGCTAAACAATGGTGGGTCCAGTAAGGTTTGCCGAAAGCAAGTCTGGCAACTTAGTGAGGCTTGTGGATGGGTCATAATAAGGACTCCACATAGAAGAGAGAGGAGGTGGAAAAGTGGTAGCTAGAGTTACTTCGGCAGTGTCTGTACAGAATTTCTTTACTCTATGTAGGGATGCATAGTTTTTGGTGGGTTATCTTGATACTGTTGTGGATATGTAAATCAAATTTTATTGTCGTTGACTGTCATGCCACAGAGTTTTTTATGTGGGTTAACTTCAATCATGGTATTATTTAAGGAAGAAATTTTAAAGTTGTTTTATCATGGAAACTGGATTTTGGAAAAAAAAGAAGTAATTTATTTTTTTGTTTTGTGGGGATCAAACAGCAGGTAATTATCCTGTAGCCAACTTTCAACAAAGTTAAAGGCTTCTTGAGTAATTCTCTGAAGATGTATTACGTTGTTGGACATACATGAGGGTCAAATCATCAGCATAATGTACAAGGGCAGCTTGATGGTAGGATTTATGTAAATTGTTGTAGAATATATTAAACAGCAGAGGGCCGAGAATGGAGCCCTATGGCACACAAGTACTGACAGAAAGAAAGGGAGAAAAAGTGGAGAGCCATTTAACAGACTGGTATCTGCTGGTTAAGTACTTGTTAAACCATAGCAATAGTACTTGTTCAACAATAGCAGTGTGGGTTGTGACAGCCTGAGGGAAAACTGTTGGTAGAGGAGTTTCTGGTGAAAGACTAGATCAAAAGCTTTAGAGATCAAGAATAGAGAGGAAATAAGTTTGCCTTAGTTTCTGACTTTGTTAATAAAGTCATGGTAGTGCTATAATACTGCCTTAGGAACTAAGAAACATCATTATTTTGTCTCTGAAAAAAAATGATTCATTCTGAAAATAGTTTCAGGTAAAGAGACTGGCCAAAGCCACTCTCTCCTTAGAATCAGATTCCTGGGAAGACAAAACAGAATCTGCCCCTTAACAGTCATTTTGAGATTCAACACCTTGAATCGCTTCAGAAAATGAAGAATCTCTTTTACTTTTATGACAAAAGAGCTATACTGGTAGGGCCACTATAAATCACTATTGTCCACAGTAACTAAAATAGAAGACACATGTCTTCTGTTTCTTTTGACAGAAGTTTTGAAGAAACAGACCCACTTTTGCCAGGAAAACCCTCCATAACAATAGACATAGCTTTCTGGCTAGGTTGCATCATTCTCTGCCTCTTCCCCCAGAGCAGATAAAAGTGGCTCTCACTTGTACGCCAAGGGCACCCAACAGTCACACAGAAGACATGTCTAATCTCCGGTCCATGGTGGCTGCATGGACTACACCAGCAGGAGTCAGGAAAAAAGATGAATGGTCTGCGGAACCAGGTCTGGCCACAGTAGAGTCAACCATATGCATTTCAGGCGCTTTAGCAGCCTATAGTGGTAGCAAAGGCTGTTTGGCAATTTTTTTCTTTGTCAGAAAAAAGGAAGAATTGAAGAACCAGTGGATTGTTCCATGGTTAAGCCAAAAAAGATGCCCGATTTCTGGGGAAGCCTGTCAGCAACAGTTTGTAAAACAAGTTAGTAGTAAAAGATACAAGTTATGTACTTAACAGGACATTAGACTTTCTCTGGTCTCTGTCACAATAGCAACAAACTCTTAACACCTTGATCTCCTTCGTAACCCTTGGCTTCTGCTGCCTTCTTTAGATTAAAATTGCCCTCATCAGACCCTTAGAAAGCATAGCTGTCAATATATGCAAATACTGTATAAGAAACAGTAAGGTAAACAAGACCTCCAAATGCAGGCCCTCATATTTCCCCTTGTACACGACAACTTGAAGGGGAAAGGAGGACGGGTTGTTCCCATGTCCTGAGAGAGACCTGAGAATTCTAACATTCTCATAAGTACATACCTTGCATATTTCACTGGTCCTATCCTGACACTTGAACCATAGGACAGACTCCCCAGCTAACCAGTATGACCTACCTCAGTAAACACGGAGATTAGTCAACTCCAAAGGATGCTCTCTTTCTGGAAGCAGAATCAAAATTACAACATTTTGCAAAGGGATGCAGAGAAGAAGTTCCTGCAGTAATCTCACCAGGCTGAAGGTTTTAAAAAGGCAGTGGACTTAGCTTGATTCCCCAACTGTGTGAGCCTTAGGTGGGACAGAAAACCTTTTGCAAACTGAAGTGTAAATACAATCAGAAATCCATTTTGCCAATGTAGCCCTAGTATTCTTCTGACAAAGCATGGGAACCAAAAAACTGACAAAAGGTTCTCATCTTTCCTGTGGTTCTTTGTGCAGTCCACGTAAAACCTCAATTATCTGTGAATGTCCAGGCAATGTAGAAGACATTCTCCCTTACTGGAGTATTTTGGAAAAAAAAACATACATTGCGGATATCTTGTTACAAGTTATTCTGAGTAGCTACCTTGGGCATGAAGGAATGTTTCATCCTAAGCAATACCCTGTTCAGATGAAAGATGATGAAGGGGCATTTAGCAGACTGGCTGTAGCTTCAAAATTCATCTAGCAGTAATAATGGTTACTAAAAAGGCAGTCTTCCATGAAATTACATGGTGTGCTGAAACCTCAGGTTGGAAAGGAGGTCTAATTAGTTACTCAAGTGCAAAATTAAAGGTCCCAAGCCAGAGTTGGTCTGCAGCAAGGTGGAGTTGCTAATGAGTGGTTTGGAAACTCTTCATGGAAACATGAAATTGCAACTAAATGGACTTTAAATGAGCAGTAACTAGCTCCTTTCTTACACAATTGTGACAAAGTCGAACACCTGATCATGCAATGCCAAAATCTGAGAAAAAGTTTAAAGTCAGTTCTGATTTTTTTCCATTTTCCCCTATAAATTCTTCTAGTTGAAGCTTTCTGAGAAGCTGTAATGAGCTAAACAAGGAACAGACATTCCTGGCCATTACTGGAATGGTAGAAACCAAGTGATTAGATACAGGGACTGAATATCCAGTTGAGACCATCCAGACAAGTGAGTTACCAGGCTGTAGCAAGGAAAACCAAGTCTGACAGGGCCAGATGGAAGCTATGAGAATGAGTTGAGCCTTGCCATCTCTGGCTTTCTGTAATGGTCTTCATATTGGGGAAGGGAACAATAGGTATAAAGGAGACCAACTGTGGGAGAATACACTCCTGGGTGGTTGTCCTTCCTGGAGAACTATGCTGCAAAATTTGGTATACTTGGGTTTGACTAGCACAGTGAGGAGGTCATAGCACTTCTTGAATATGTTGTGTGCTACCCTGATGTTTTGGAAACACTTTTAGAGTAGCAGGTTGTGCCTGCTAATCTTGTGTGCAATCATACTGGAAGTTCCAGGTATGTGTGTTGCAAACAGAAAACTTTGTGAAGTCAGGAGCCCTTTCCCATACTCACTGCTTTTCATCACAAGTGATAGGAGTAGGTTCCTCCTTGCTTGTTCAAGTACTATGCAACTGCTACGTTTTCTGATTGTATGTAAACTGCATCTCAAGGGAGCTCGTCCTGAAATGCCTGCAATGCTAAGATGACAGCTCGCATCTCTATTGCAATGATGTGCAAAGAGTCCTCCTCCACAGTCCAGAAATCTTGAACCTTCTTGCCTGTACAGTGCCCCCCCCCACCCTAGGGTAGAAACATCAGTGGTGACCACTGTGAGTGGTCTTGGCTTTGTGAAGTGGGATCCACTGGAAAGGTTGGAAGGGTTTAACCACCAGGTTAAACTCCATCTGACTATTCAAGTAAGTCTGATCCTGAGATGCAATGGTTATGAAGACTATTCCCAGTGTAAACACAGAGTCCACTGCTAAATCCTTCTGTTGAATCTGACATTGCAAATATGAACCAATGCTGCCATCAGACCTGGAACCTTGACAATGTGAACCAATGCTGCCATCAGACTTGGAACCTTAACAATGTGAACTCCTGGTGGCTGATCTTGCTGCAGTAGAAGCCAGCTGTGTCATCAAGGATGAAATCTTTTCCTGAGGAAGAATTAACTGCCTGCTGGTAATAAGAAGACAACCTATGAAGATAAGATCCCTTGTGGGCTCCAGTTAGGGTTTGATCACATTCACTTTTATTCCTACAGGCAGGCAGAGTTGGAGCAAATGTTTTCTTGCTATCACAAGTAGATCCACTGATGGGGCTACTATTAGCTAATCATTCAAGAATTGAAAAATTTATAATGTTAAAAGTCACATTTGAGCTGCGAGTGGGGCCATACATTTGGTAAACACCCAGGGGACTGTGCCCTGCCCTAAACTAATAATGACTGGCTCCCACCTGGAAGTGAAGGAATCCTTTTGATGTATTATCCATTTTTAATATGCAAGTAAATATCCCGAAGATACACACAGCACATCCAGTCCTCTACCTAGAGACACAGTAGGATGCACTGCACCATGACCTCTGGAAAATCTTCTTTATGAATCGGTTGAGCAGACTCAGCTAGAGCACAGGCCTGTGGTCCTTGGAATTCTTGGGTACTAAAAAGAATCTAAAATAAAATCTGCATCATATCTGGTCTGATGGGACCTTTTGGACTGCTCGTTTTTGGAGAAGTTGAACCCCTCCTTAGGTTGCTCCCCTTTATCTGGCTGGTATGAAAGGGGGTCAGGAAGTCTGAAGTGGGGGTTTTACCGAAAAGAGAATGAAGTAGCCTGATTGTCCTTATCCATGAATCTTTTGTGATGGCCATCTTTGCGAAAGTGTGTAAGGAGAGATATCCCAGACTACCTCCACAGGGGAATCAGTTGGATAAACCTTTAAGAGCTGTAGGGACAAAAACAATGACAGGACCTCCTAATCCCTTGGTTGCTAATAAACCACAAACATTAACAGGCAACTCAAACCAAAGAACAAAAACCAAAGGATGGTGCGGAGGCTAGGACCACATATGATTTACTGAGCGCTTTCATCCCCAAATATACGAGACTTCTTCAGAATAAGAAAGAATTACATTGTGTATTTGGAGACTAAAGCACTCCCTTGTTTGTTGGGATCACCTCTCCCCTCTGGGGAGGTAAAGACAAAGATTCTTCTCTATCCCAAGAACCTCTGTCCTGTTGTGCTGTGGTTTCATAAGTACCAACAGCCCCAAAATCCCCACCATTTTCTGATTCCACTGAAAAGTCCTTTGCAAGGCAATGAACTTAACTCCAGCAGTAATCAACATTTTGAATTCCTGCTCACATGTGGACAGCCTGTCTTAACTTCCTGCCCAAACAGTATGTTGCCATCGAAGGGAGCTTTGACAAAGGCCACTTTGAAGAAGTCCAGGAAATATATTAGCTGCAACTAGGCTGGTCTTCTCATTATCAGGCCTGAACCTGTAAGCCATAACTCCTCCATCAGTCATGTTAAGCAGAAGACACATGAAAAGGGAGAAAATGGTACTCATGACCACCTGGTTCCCCAGTTCAGACCAGAGCTCCCTGGCTGGCAACTGTTTCCAATTCTCTGACTCAGTTTGCCTGATCTCCCTCTGAAAACAAAATATATGTGCCATATAGTTTAGCTTAAAGCCCTAGGCACAAATGTACTGGATGCAAAAACTTGCTTCCTTAGCCTAGCCATCATCTTACAATCCTTGCTGCAAAGACAGATGGGCTTGGGCATCCTCCAGGATGTGCTTCTTCATAGCCACAGCACCATGATATAATCAATAAGAGGACCTTTATTCCAAAAATACCAGTCTTGGGAGTATGGAGTACCTAGTTTGGTTTCCTTGCGATGGAGTCTATAATATCTGTCTTTTTCCAGACCTTACCACAGACTATGACCATAGATTTAAGTGAGGCAGCACTACCCATTCTGCTAAGACAGAGGAGTTATAGGCCTCTTGTAAAATCTGCTCCTCAGGGGAGGTGGGGTCAATGGTCCAGGATCTCCTCTATGTCACCACTTCTAAAATCTGGAGGAAAGATGTTCTAGACGGGATTTTGGGGAACCCTTCCTGTTACCCAGATAAGTATCCAGAGTGGAAGACTCAGGGGGGGGGGGGGTCCAAGTGCTTCCTCTTGTGCATCATCTTCCTGAGGGGGCTTTAATGGGAATACTAATCAGTACTCACCTGAGAATAGTGACCACCAGATCTCAACAGTCCTGGCCTAGAACTCTAGTCATGAGGCAGTTTCCATGACAATCAACTCAAAGTTTTGACTTTGGTGGTACCCATGGGTGGAATCAGTACTGCTGACATAATAGGCTTAAATCAGTTAAGGGTATCTCCCTTCTGCACCGAGACACCCACTGGAGTGCTTGGGACCAAAACCTTTGGTGTCGACAAGGTCAGGATTGGCAAGACTCCCAGGCAGAAGCCATGTCAAGGATCTTCAGTACCAAAGTATCAAAAGCAGAGCTCTCTGACAGAGAATGGCACCTATGTGATCAGTATAGACAAAGCCGACCTGCCCCAGGCACTAGTACCCATAGGCACCAAAGGAAATGGCATAGTTACTGGTGCCAAAGCCATTTGCATAGGAAACATAAGGTTCATCTGCACAGACAGGTCCAACATGACAGTCTGTGTCATTTCCTTCACTGACGTGCCAGAATCAGACCAAAAGGAAGAAAAGAACCACGGATGGTGAGAGGAATGTCTTAGCCCATGGTAGGGACCATTACTTTGTGGCTTTGTCCATATTTTTTGCACTAAGGGTTTAAAAGTATGAATTCTGACAAGGTAATAACTTTCTAGCTTTAGTCAATGGTAACTTGTCAAAAACATCTAGGCAGAGTTTCCTGTTTTTACATGTCATCCAAGAGTCTGATTTGCTCAGATTCATGGATTATGTTAAGTAAAGGATACAAGAATCAAACACAGGTCTGCAAGAAATACTCTACTATCAAACATACCTTAAAGCAATGATACCTGGTCTCAACCCAAGCTTTCTGCCTTACAATCTAGATTGGTTTTATTTGACTTTTGCTTCCTCAACATGTCACCAGCTTGTGGTCCATCCTCAATGTCACATATTATATTTTGCCAGAGATGCAGCTTGCCCTCTCAACCCAGCTACTGTAAGGCAAGGTCTTTTGGGTAGAGATCACTGTATGAAACATTATTACGGTATTATGGCATTAAATACACAACAAAAAGCTTCCTATAGTACACTGCATATTTATTTTCAGTTACCCCATTATTTAATTCCAGTGCATCTTACAGTATATAATTATTGTAACTAGTTCTTCACCGCTCTAGACACATGGGTATTAATGAGTATGCAGAAGCATTATCCTGGCAGGTGCCAGGCAGCCCAGGTTTTACGGCTATTCCATAAAACACTGCCAAACATAGAACCCATGTGTAAAACTCAGAATACTCATCCACACTGTACAAATGATAGTAAAGATAATGTGGAAGAGAACTGAAACTAAACCCATCTCCACTGCATTTGCAATTTTTTTTAGTGACAAATTAAAACAAGCAAAAATAATGCAATATCTTTCGGCTTTTCCCAGTCAGGAGTCACCACAGTGGGTCGAGTTGCCAGCCCAGCACCCAACCTTCAAAGAAAGCACATACATACACATACGCACCTACCTACCTGCATATCTTTGAAACTCACTCGACCACAAAGAGGACATGCAGATTCTGCACAGAAGGCGCTCCAGCAGAGAATCGAACTGGAGAGCCTCTTGCTATGAGGCAACAATGCTAATCACTGCGGCCATCTGACAAATTAAAACAAGCAAGGGATAAAAAGATTTATGTATAAAACAACAAGATTAATCCTGACAGTTGTTTGGTGCATCTAATAGCCTTTTAAACTTCACAACAAAGTTTGCTATTGGCACCCAGCAAATGCTTAACATATTAATTGGGTTAAACTACACTTCAGTTTACCCATTTTGCCATACATTTTCTGCACCAAAGGGAAACAAATGTGTATGAATGGTTGTCTGCTTTAATAAAACTCAAAAATCCAAAGATTACAAAAATTCTTATTACCACACAACAGCAAAAAGCTCTGGCACTTAGATCAGTAGCCAGAAAACAAGCCACTGTATTATTAAATCATCTGCTTATTGTGGTATTAAAGAAAAGGAAGAAGAGAACAATAAAAAGTACAATCATACAATTCCAAATTAGGGCTTATAAATGCACCACATGGAATGGCCACAGGACGGTAGCAACAGTAATTATGTGCACTTTTCAAATAGCTTTAAGAGCACAGAAATCCAGTTCCTACAAATGGCTCCAACAATAAATGAATGTTCAATGAAGCACTTCTGAACTCGTATTATTAAAGTGTATCCTTCCTTTTCTTCTTTAATTTTTCTCTCATTATTCCTCTACAAAATCAGCTCAAGCATTACCACACTAACATCTTAACTGAAGTAGCTTACAAAGTGCCAAGAACAACCAGCTGGGGTCCTGTACTGCCTCTTCAGGAGAGCATTATTTTAATTACAGCTAGCAAGAAAACAGGCTGTACCCTAAATTTATAATTAATAATAAAGAAGGTGGAGCAAAGAGCTTAACGATACATATAAACACAGGCAGAAGTTATTTTTTAAATGCTGTACTTGAACCAAACTGTACAGTCAATAACCCAATAAAGGAATATTCCAAAACGCATTTCTGCAGTCAGACACAGCATTGTACCAAAAGAAAGGCTGCTCTTGTGTGTGTGTGTAAATAACTATGGATATTACTGCACCTTTCACTAAAACTCCAAATGGCTACAAACTTTACATAAAGCAGTTTAATCAAGTTGCTAGGATTTCAAATTTAAAGGCAAACTCTAGTAGATGAGCTACTTTCACTGCATTTCAGAACTCGTATCCCAGCAGATACATTTCTGGCTTAAAGGAGCCAAGTTTACCAAACCAACATTGAAATTAAACTTTAAAACAACTTACATTCACAGAAAAAAATTATGAATGAATGACTTGGAAACATTTCTGCACATAAATCCTAGTCATAATGATAAGATCATGTCTCTATTAAGGGAGTAATGCCAATATGCCAACTACACAAATATCACACCTACTGAGACTGAGTAAAAGGACAAGGGTTTTTGCAGAGGATGTTTAACAGTATTAACACTGGGATAAGAGAATACTCCTCAATGCCAGAGTTAAGCAACACTGAAGTAAGTAATGCAGCAAGTTTTGATGTTACTGCACATGAAGTTTTTTTTTTCTGGGGTGTTGTGACTCAAAAATCAATGTGCCACTGAAATACCTATGTGCTCCCTTCTTACTGACTATTTTATGGTTTGATGACCAGGCCCCAGCAACCAGCAGTGCTGCCTCACAGCTGAACTCCGTTTAAATTCAGTTTCATGAACTCCTGTTTAAATTCAATTTCATGATTAGTTAACATGTTGGCCCTCCCCCTCTACAACACCTGGGCCAAGAATACTTTTTTTTTTTTTTTTTTTTTACTCCGGCTTTCATGACACTCAACCTCTCACCTCTACAATCCTGAACAAATCCAGAAATAATCACAGACAACCGGGGACTCCTTTGAAATAAAAGCATTACTAACGTGAGATGATGACAAAATAAGAGAATGTGAATTAATATGCATTTCCTGAAGTAAAATAAAGTGAATAATTACCTTAATCCACTACCTTTTCTTTTAAAACTGCCATTTTTTTGGAGGGATTATGAGAAAGGAGCAAACTTTTATGACAAATTCAGGGATGTTCCAGAGAATCAGGGACAGTTGAGCAGTACTGTCTTTGAAGATGCAGACTAGAGAAGGTGTCTGTCTGCTTTAAGTCAGAAATGTATTCAACACTTGCTTGGAACACAACTCTGTAATGCACTGATTATAGCTGATCCTACTAGTATCCAGACACACAAAACCTTAAGAATTGCTTCAAATCTGGTGCTATAGGAATGCAATGGTACGAGTCTTTCAAATCATGGGTCACTAAAAAAACTTAAATGAAGAATGAACAAATCTTGAAGAGAACATTTTGAACTTTGGAACTTTAACAAACTGGTTCATAAAGGAAAGTTCTAGGACTGGTCTCCATGAAGCTTCCATCTTTGGCACGAGAAATACTTCATCCTTACTGAGAAGGAGGGACAGCTTCTATCAACTCTCAAGTTAGCAGGTACTGAATTACAAGAGGAAAATGTATGACCTGGTAGATAAGGAGGAATCTCCTAAAAAAGTAAGAAAGACTCCCACTGCCATCTGTATCCTTGATGAATCAAGATGTTTGGGAAGAATTAGAGACTTGTCAGGGGGGAAAGGAAGTGGAGGGTAGACAGTCTTTCAGACTTGTGAGATGGACTTGTTTCTGGGGGACTCTTTTTTTTTTTTTTTTTTTTTTTTTTTTTTTTTTTTGCAGCCCTCTTGCCATTGCTTTTTAAAAGTCTGCTTATCAGCACCTTTTTTTTGCAGCCCTCTTGCCATTGCTTTTTAAAAGTCTGCTTATCAGCACCTTGCTGTGTTTACTTATTTTGCTTTTGTAAACTGTTGCAGAGGTAGCTGTAAAACCCTTGTCAGATTTGGAAGAGGAGGGCTGAAAAATCTGAACTTGCTGAATTAACTTTCCTTTCTCATTACACTTTAAGGGCCACTGCAGCATATGGTTCAAATACAACCTCTCCATGTCAGCTTTTACATTGTCAGAAAGGTTTTGTATAAGCAACTAAGCAAACCAATCATGACAGTCCCAGTAGCAGCAACTCTGGAAGTGGCATCAGCTGAATCATAAGCACACTTCAAAGAATAGACACTTGAGATAAAGAAGCAATAGGATTTACAAAAAACACTTTTTCCTCAGGCTAGGGAAAAGATGCCATAATGTTCCTCATATTCTCAAAAGAGGCAAGCATAATATAACATGTTAACCTGACAATTCACGAATTCTAAAAAGCAGTGCTGTAGAATACCCCCCCCCCCCCAAAAAAAAAAATCTTTCAAAGACTTGCCTATTCTTGTCAGAAGAGGAGGGATCATCATTTACCAGATGTTTATCAGCTGGGTCTGATTTAGGGTTAGACAATAAAAAAATAAATAAGATTGAGGAACTTTATTAAATCTGCCTCATTTCTTAAACCCAGTAATCTTGCTGTAAGGTAAATTACAGACTGCAATAAAAATATCCTCCAATTACAGAAGTGTGGGAGGAACTAATGCAAGTTCACGAAATTCCAGTTGCAATAAATCATAAAATTTCTTTAACAATAGTGGAAGATCATTATGTTCCCACTGAACAATTGATGGATTCAGGAAAAAAAAAAAGCCTTTCAGGGGACTATCAGAAGAAATGCTATCCTCAGAATCAGAATCCGGAGGACATAAAACAGAAGCTGCCCCCTCGCAATCATCTTCCTCTTCAAAGTCCTGAACATCCTCAAAGTGAAGAATTCCTTTTTCTCTTCCCAGCAGTAAAAGAACTGGTGGGGTCAAGAGTCGGAACTAAGCCCTGCTCTAAACCCAATAAATCACTCCTGTCCAATATAACTAAGAAATCAAAGATAAATGTTTTAATTTCTTTTTGTCAGGAATTTCAGAAGAAACAGACGTAATTTTCACAAGACAATACATCCTCAGGGACAGGCATCGTAATCTGGCTAAGAGAAGGTAGTCCCCATTCCTTCCTCAGAGACTGACAAAAGCGGTTCACCCTTGCCTGGCAAAGGCACTCAAACAGCCCCACAGACATGACTAATCCCTACTCCATGGGTGGCAGTAGGGACTACACCAGAGAAAGCCAAGTAAAAAAGATGCATGGTCTGAGGAAACAGAAATAGCCATATCAATGTCACCTATCTGCAGCTGAGGCAAACCAGAAGCCTGCTGAAGGGGCAAAGGCTGACAGAATTTTTTTCCTTCTGTGGGTGGAAGAAGGAAGAACAAAGAAGGTTGTCCAATGGTGAAGCAGAAAAAGATGCCAGAATCCCAAGGAAGTCTGGCAAAAGTAGTCAGTGAAACAGGTTAAGCCATCTGCAGCAAAGGCAAGTATGCTACCAACACTGCTTTAAAATTTATAGCACAAACACTGATGATAGCTATTTGGTAAACAAAGCAGTAAAAGAATGAAAACAGGCGTTGCATGAGCAATAGTAAACTTCTCCTCCCTTGAAACATATCATTCCTTGAAAATGCACAGAAAGTCAACATATCGAATATCTGTAAAGCACAGAATGGTTAAACACTGTGCCATTAATACTGATGCACATAACATCAACACAGACAGGTGAACAAGAACTGCATTATGTGAGATCGGGGAACAGCTGGAGTTGGGCCTTTCTCCACTGCAGTGCAAAGTGCAAACCCAGCACTGGTATATATAATTAGCAGGGGGCAAAAGAAAAACATCTGTCGATTCGATATGCATTTATATTAATAGATCAGTGTTTAGCCTCCATCACGGTGGCCATTAGACTATGTGATATAAATCTACACACACACACAAATATGGGTGTACTTAAAATGATCTAAACATCATAATATCAACAGTGAAAATATCAGCAAAAACACATCTAAACACAAATGTCAACAAATACGAGGCATATGCAAAATTAGAAGTTATGTACTCACCATAACGTTCCATCTGAGTAGGTGACTTCATTTGGATGCAACCTGTGGGTATCGGATCCGACCTCGGATCCGAGCCGGCATTTCAAAAGCTTAGGCTCCGAGCTCCTAGCTCCTCCCTCTTACCCATAACCCCTTGCCAAGCCCTGACTGACCTCAGATTGAGTTTGCCTAAATAATACTGACTACAGTACATGAACAAAGCATAAATACTCGCTCTATAAAGGTCAGGGGGATGGAGGGGGGGATGGTTGCATCCAAATGAAGTCACCTACTCAGATGGAACGTTATGGTGAGTACATAACTTCTAAATCTGAAGTAGGCAGACTTCATTTGTCTGCAACCTGTGGGACAGAGTCCCCAGCTACCTGAATCTTGGGCGGCCGTCATGGAAGGATGTTCCGGAGCACCGCTGAGCCAAAGGATGCTCTTCCCCTGGAAACAACATCCACTTTATAATGAGAAATAAAGGTATGAGGCGAGGCCCAAGTAGCTGCCGCGCAGATATCATCCAATGACACACGGGACTTAAAGGCGGCTGACGTGGAGACTGCCTAGTAGAATGAGCCGTAACCCTCCGAGGAGCAGGTCTACCTGAAGTGTCATAAGCCTGCAGAATACAATTAGCAATCCACCTAGATAGTGTGACTTTAGACACTGCTTTACCCAAAGCAAATTTAGCAAAGGAGACGAACAGCTGATCTGATTGCCTGTGACCAGCTGTTCTGTGAATATAAAATCGTAATTGTCTATGAACATCCAAGGAATGCAATTTGTATTCTCCTTTGTTTGAGTACTTGGGGAAAAAACACAGGTAAATTGATTGACTGGTTGATATTAGATTCTGAAGAGACTTTCGGAAGAAAAGATGGATTGGTCCTGAGGCACACCCTATCTGGAAAGAAGGAAAGGTAAGGCGGCTTGACGCATAGAGCCTGAAGTTCAGACACTCTTCTGGCTGAAGTGATAGCTACTAAGAAGGCAGTCTTCCAGGAAAGGTACTTTAGGTCTGTAGAAGCTGCAGGCTCGAAGGGAGGAGCAGTAAGGGCTTGCAGAACTAAAGATAGGTCCCAAGGTGGTACAATCTCCTTGACTGGAGGCCTCAACAAAAAAATCCCTTTGAGAAAGGTTTTGCACAATTTAGCCGTCATGAGGGGAGCTGTCTCATGACCAATATGATAATGCGAGATGGCTGCCAATTGTACCTTAATCGTGGAAGAACTTGCCCCTTGATGAAAGAGGTCTGTTAAAAAATCCAGCACTGCTGACATAGGTGCTGAGAAAGGATCCAAAGTTCTCTGAACCACCCAAATAGAGAATCTCTTCCATTTACTCCGATAAACCTGCCTGGTGGAAGGTTTATGAGCTGCCACTAAAATGGCCTACGAGATACCGGGAGTCCTAATCAAGGATGGAACTGGAGCAGCCAAGCTGTCAATTTCAGGGTGCGTAGATTGGGAACCGAAATTCCCAGAGGGTGGGAGATGAGATCCGGAATCGGATCCAGAATCCAGGGTGGATTGATTTTGTGAGACCATACAAAGGGGAACCAGGGTTGACTAGGCCAGAACGGGGCAATGAGAATCATTCTGCTCCCCAAACTGTTGGCTTTCTGCAGAAGCCTCTGCATCAGAGGTAGTGGAGGGTAGGCATAAAGAAGACCGGGAGGCCAAGCATGCACCAGCGCATCTCGGGAATTCCCTGGTGGGGAAGCAGAGCGAAGAAATTGTCGCATTTGGCGTTTGAGGGAGAGGCAAAAGATCGCAACAGGGTTGCCCCAAACGGCAAAAATCTTCTTCGCTACCTGAGGATTGAGAGACCACTCGTGAGGTGAAAGAATGGTGCGACTGAGTTTGTCCGCAAGGATGTTGGATTTTCCCGGAATGTGCGTTGCTACCAGAAAGCGTTTGGTGGAAATTGACCATTCCCAGACTCTCATGGCCTCTCGACAAAGGGGATAGGACCTGGTTCCTCCCTGTTTGTTGATGTACCAGACTACCGACATGTTGTCTGTCTGAATCGCAATAGTCCCTGAAGGAAGAACGTGGTGAAGTGCTTGCAACGCTAGGAGCACCGCCCTCATTTCCAGGACATTTATATGCAACGCGTCTCTGTGGGGTTCCACGTGCCTTGGACAATCTTTCCGCAGAATGCCCCACCCGAGGCAAGAAGCGTCCGTGGTCACTGTGGCTCGGGGAAATGCAGCACAAAAAGGTCTCCCTGTCAGGGGCTCCGGAGAGAGAAGCCACCAAAGAAGGGAATCCTTGCACACTTTGCTGACCGCTATCGGAGTGTTGAGAGAGGAACTGAGAGGGACCACTGAACCTGAAGGGTCCATTGAAGAACCCGCATGCGTGCGAGCATGAATAAGAAGCGGAATAGCTGCCGCCATGAACCTAGGGCCCTCAGGACCCGAAGCTGCAGTCGGAAATGGTTGCAGGACCGCTGCTACATGACACTTCAGGTTGGCAATTCTGTCTGGAGTGAGGAAGGCTCGCATTGACCTGGTGTTTAGCCTTCCTCCTATGAAATCTATAACTTGTGTGGGGTGCAGTAAAGATTTCTCCCAGTTGACAGTGATGCCCAGCCTTGGGGCTAGTCGAAGAAAGTAGTCCCTGGCTGAGCACAGAAGATGCCTTGATGATGCCGTCAGGAGCAAGTCGTCCAGGTACGGAAAGACCTGTAATCCCCTGGAGCCTCAGGTGGGCCGCTACAACAGCTAAAACCTTGGTGAACACCCTGGGGGCTGAGGTGAGACCAAAGGGAAGGACCCTGAACTGATAATGACTGGCTCCCAGCCGGAAGCGAAGAAACCTCCTGGACCGTTTGTCCATGCGAATGTGGTAGTACGCGTCCTTGAGGTCGATGGAGCACATCCAGTCGTTCTCCCTCAAGAGGGGGAGTATAGATTGAAGGGTGACCATCCGGAACTTTTGCTTGGTTACTGACAGGTTCAGCAGGGAAAGATCTAAGATCGGTCTTAAGTCCCCCATTTTCTTTGGCACTAAAAAGAACCTGGAGTAAAACCCTGACCCGGTTTGATCTGGGGGGACGCACTGGATAGCTCTTTTTCCTAGCAGCTGTCCGATTTCGATAGCTGCTGCCTCCCTTTGGTCGGGTGGAACATCTGGGAGGCTGGGAGATCTGGGAACTTTGTACAGGGGAATTGTATAACCTCTGGATATCACACGAAGCACCCAACGGTCTGTTGTGATGGACTCCCAAGAAGTTAGGTGCCTCGAACGCCCCGACTGCCTCCAGAGACGGACAGCCGGGCAACCCTTCAGGGCTGCTGCGTGGGTCTATCAGAGAAAGGTTCTCTGGACCCAAAGTTGCTAGGAGCCCCCCTGCCTCTAGGACGGCGACCTCCTCGTCCTCCTCTGCCACGGAAGGACTGGTTATCCGGAGCAGGTTGGGACTGCTGCGCTTTCCGGAACCACATCTTCTTCTGTCCCTTTTGGTTCTTCGAGAAGGACCTCTGGGGAGCTGAGAAGCGGACTCCGACGGCAGACAGCGTCTTCCCGTCCTTCTCGCTCTGGACTAATGTTTCGCAAACAGTTTTGCCAAACAAGGCAGAACCATCGAAGGGGGCATTCGCGAAGGTCGCCTTGAAGGGCTCTGCGAAATCACAGTGGCGGAGCCAGGCCTGTCGCCTCATGACTAGGCCTGCTCCGCTGGCTCTAGCGGCTCCCTCAGTAGCGAGAGAAAGCAGCCGCATAGATGTATTCGAAACTGATCTGAGAGTGGCCATTCGGGTGGAGTATACCTGCTTATCCTCACTCGACATGGACTCTGGGGGAGATGCAGCGTATTCTTTAATCAGATCCCGCTGCATCCTGATGACGTGTGCCATGTAGTTCAGCGCTCTCAAAGAGAAGGTTGCTGAACTGAAAACTCGCTTCCCAATGCGATCCATCGAGCGGGACTCCTTGCCCGGAGGATGCATAGAGGGACTCTCCTGGGCCAATTCCCTCTTAGTGGCTGCAGCCATCATCATGGCATCTACTGGGGGGCCTTTGCTCCAGTGAGTGCGGTCCGCCGGAGGGGAAAGGATACGGTCAGGACGCTTGGGTACAGGCTCAACGGTGTCCGGATCCTTCCACGCTCTGATGGATATAAGGTCCACCAGAGGGTTGGCAGGAGGGGACACCCAAGAGGTAGATGGGCCCGCCTCGAATGCCTCCGAGAACACAGACTCGTCTGAGGAGGCCTTGGGGGCAGACCACCCCCCCCGATCCTCAACATTTCCATAATGTCTCCAAATGAGAAGTCTTCAGGGGGTGACCTTGGGGAGCCCTCCCCTTCATCCAAGTCTGTGTCTTGATAGCGGACTCGGGGAGTCCATGTGCCTCCTTTTGCACTTACGCTTCCGAGGTACTTCTTCGGGGGGGCTGTCCGAGGAGTACTCTTCCGCAGCTGGATGTTCCAAGGGAACTACTTGGGACATTGAGGCGGGCTGTCCCTGGGACCGGCTGGTGGGGGCCTGGCCCAACTGCAAGGGAGTGCGGGATGGAGCCGTGGCAGGGACCGGGGGTCGGTAGTCCTCAACAGTGCCCTTTCCACTATGCCGAAGGCCGAGGGAGCCAGCTTCTCTAAACCCGAGCCGACCCCACTCGGATCCGGCCGCGGATCGGAGCCGGAGCGAGACCGTCGGATCCGAGACCGTGTGCTCTGACCTAGGCGGAGCCGAAGATACACCAGCTCCCTCGGACCCGAGGCTCGGTCCTCGGCTCGAGAGGTCGGGTCGAAGTACCAAGCACTCAAGGGATGGGGCGGATCCGAGGTGCGCCGACCTATCGGATCCGACCCACCCCGGATCCAACTCTGCCCGGCGCCGACAGCTCGAACCCATGGTATGGGTCGGAGAAGGAGCCAAAGGGGCGAAAAAGGGTCGAAGCCCCTCCCGGATGGGGGCTAGGAGCACTCCCATTTGCATTTGGGCCTGGATGAATTTCCTCATCATCCGGTCCATATCTGCTTCACTCATGGAGAATGTGGATCTGGTGGAGGCCACGAAGCGGACCTAGAGAGCCGCCTTGGGGACCTCAGCTGAAGGGCTAGCCTCCTCCTCCTCGGGCCCAGGAGAGAACCGAGGGGAGTGGAGCCGAGGAGGAGGAAAGCTAGAAGGCACAGGGGAGGCCCGCTTAGATGGAGGAGCCGAACTGGAGGTTTCAGCTCTCCGTTTGTGGTGCCTCTCCCTGTGCCTCTCCTTCTTCTCTCTCTCCCTAGAAGACTCTCTCTCCTCCGGCATCTTAGAGGGAGGTTGAGTCCCAGCCGGAGGAGGAGAGCCCACAGCAACTGCTTGCTGAGTAGAAGGGGCAGAAGCGGCGGTATCTGGAGGGAGAAGTCCGCCAGCACCAGCTTCGACCTCCGCTCCCTCAAAGCTCGGGGGTTGAACCCTGCACAAATGGTACAACCAGATGACAGGTGTTCAACCCCCAAGCATTTAACGCACCGAGTGTGGCCATCCGCTGGGGACAGCTTATGGCCACACTCGGTACATTTAGAGAATACAGCCTTATGGGCTTCAGACATATTAAGCCCTAACAGGCCTCAAACAAACACACACACACAAACTACGCAAAACCCGAGAAAAGTTTAAAATAAAGAGAGAGGAAAGCCTAACACAATCACTTCTAATTAATAAAATTAAAAAAGTTAAGGTTTTTGAAAATTTTTCTGTCAAAAACAACCTATCTGCACTAGGAGCTCAGGAATCCGTCGCAACTTGAAAGCGGCAAACGAAATCTGAGGTCAGTCAGGGCTTGGCAAGGGGGTATGGGTAAGAGGGAGGAGCTAGGAGCTCGGAGCCTAAGCTTTTGAAATGCCGGCTCGGATCCGAGGTCGGATCCGATACCCACAGGTTGCAGACAAATTAAGTCTGCCTACTTCAGATTCAATGTTTTTCTCTGTACCCTTTGCTAACTATATATACCAAATCTGCAGTTACACAGTACTTCTATGCTATAACACTGACTTTGTCACTATTTTTACATTTTATCAGTATTTCAGTTTAGTTTTTTTCATGTATATTAAAGACTGTGCGCTCAGTAAATATAGCAATCCATACACAATTCCTAAGCTGTACTCTGATATTCAACTAGATTATTCTAATATAAACAAAGAGAAAAAAAAACAGGATTTCCAAATTCCTCCTTTTTAACTTACAACACATTCAGCTTTTAATGTATAGTATTTTGGAAATGCAGTTTCAAATACCACCTTCTATGATGAGTCACTCACAATTTCAGTTTTCATTTGGGAAGGAAAATATGTTTTTCCCCTACTTGGATGAAAGTGGTACTATTTTGCAGAATTAGTGACTGCCAGTATTTCCACCAGTCTGCAGCACATGCTATGAAAATAGAAAACCTACCAACCAATGTACTTATGGAAAAATAATGCACTTACAAAATGGGAAGAGTAGCAAGTTTGTGACTTCGGTGGAAAAAAATGCTCACGCACTAACTTACAGAATTCTGCAGTACGAGATATTCAAATGAGAGACCTTTAGCACCCAGCTTATTTTTTACTGTAGAAATTCACATACATGTAGTGTGTGTGTGCATGCATCACTGTGGTGATGATGAAAAAAGAACAATGACCCACAGATTCTATATGAATACTGCAAACAGCATTTATGCATTTTTTCTGCTATCCACACAGCACCACTCTCTCTTTCAGTCTATTCCAAAGTACAAGCACCCTTCCACAACAAGGTTCCCTCTTAAAAACATACTTAACTCATCTTCATTCCACATTATGCATGTTCCTCCTTCCCCCTGTGTCCTTTTGTCTCAGCATTATCCCAACAGTGACCTAATGGTATGAAGTAAAAACTCATACATGTACTATCTATACATTAACTATTGTAGGTCCCACATTCATCTACAAGTAAAATAACTTCTTTTGTGACACAGGTGACCATGACTTCAGACAGCCTCAGCAGTGGTATGGGATATGACAAGCAACTATATCAGATAAGACTTGCTTTATTGTTAACCACTGCATATTCCACTAATGCAGCAGGAGAAAAATTACAAAATACTATTGTATTTGACAAAGTATAATTTCACTTTTCTTAGTAATTAAAATACAAAGACATTACTTCTATAAATATTTTTTTTCTGAACGACTTTATATGTGTATGCATTATTGTATTTAACACACCTCCCAGAAATAACATTCTTATACTTGAAGACATACTATCCTGGATATCTCGTACAATTTGTAATAAAGTTATGATTCTAGGAGATGCTAACATTAATTGGCTGAATTTTACATTTGACTACCCATTCTCCAGTAAGAACCTATCTGGCTTCACTCAAATTATACAAACACCAAAAAGCCACAATAAATAAAAAGATCAAGCTTCTATACTTGACTAGATACTAGTACCAATCCAAATAAAATTTACCAAAGCTGGTACACTTCCGGACACCTTAAGCGACCACTTACCCACCTATGCTCACAAAGCCACCACTCAGCTAGCTAATGAACATAACTATAAAACTTCCAGTAATCTCTCAACATTTATCCAACAATTATTTATAATCTAGTTAAATGGCTTTGATTGGTCCTCATTAAAAACCTCCTCTTTAGATGAAGATGAACATCATTTTATCTTGAAATTCCTCAGCACTCATAACAGCTTAGTTTCTTTCCACACAAAAATAATTAAAATAAATCATTCTTCATGACTTTCAAAGCCAAGTCATGAGAAAAGCTACCTAACATAGTAAGAGTATCAAAAGAATAAAACCCACTCCAATCTACAGCTTGTTAGGTAACTCAGTAATCAAATAAAAGAAAAAAAAAAGGCACTAATAGAAAAATAATTCTATTCCTACCTAGAAAATAATGGACAGCCATAATCTCTCTGCTTAACTCAGGAGCTAAAAAAGACCCTAGCCCATCTGCCAATACATACATTGGCCACCCAATTGGCTAGCTAATTTAATACCTACTTTATTGAAAGTACTGCCAACTTAACCTTATTCTCCACTCAGTCATAGTCCTCCTACACCCAAAAACCATCCAAACCCTCTCCTACAACTTTCTCTTCACCCAATAAGACAAAACTATTTTCATCCACCAGCAAATAAACCATCCTTTTCCATTACACCCATCTCTCTACATCTTTTATAAAAAAAAAAAACTTCTACTGAAACTTAAATCCTGCTCTGCAGACAACATCCCTGATGAATCCGTTAGACTAGCGGCAAAACCCACAGCCTATCCAAATACCATCCTCATTAACAGCTCTATTCTTGAAACTTATGTTCCGACAATATGGAAAAAGTCCTATATCATCTCTTTGCACAAAAGGGGCAACTCCACAGATGTATCAAACTTTTGTCCTGTAGACATCTTGTCTCCTAGCTCAAAAATTCTAGAAAAATGCCTTCATAAGCAACTTGGTAAACAAATCCTTAACAAACACCAGGTAGCAAATACACAACACAGTCTTTGGCCAGCCACAGTACAACTACTGCCTTATTATCCTTTACTGAAACTGTAAATAAAGCTAAATTCAGAGGTAACCATGTCTCTTCTCTACTCCTTGATCTAGAAAAAATACTTTAATACCAACTCTCATTCCAGACTTCCGCACCAGTTACCTTTACTTGGCCCATCATCCTCTACTGTCCAGTGGTTTAATAGTTATCTTTCTAAGGCACCTTTAATCCATACATACCTAACACTAGTGTCGCTCAAGGTTCCATTCTTGGCCCTCTCCTCTAACATTTTCGTTAATAATCT
>NC_056746.1:1175201980-1175213373 GCF_019279795.1 Protopterus annectens
AGCAGAGTGGCTATGGGGTCAAAATTAGCCCCAGCTTATGCAAACCTTGTACTAGCGACTTGGGAGCTTGAAACTTTAAGACATTTACCAGGATTTTCGTTTACCAGACTTTACCATTGTTACATTGACAATATATTTTGTTTGGACTGGTTCATCTGCCCAATTGGATATTTTCCTACAAGACATTAATGCTAGCATTTCTTTTTTGTCTTTTACACTGGCTGGTTGTGGGAAATCTGTGTCATTTTTGGACACTACTGTCTCCATAGATGAAAACGGCTGTGTGTCTTCTAATATTTTCCGTAAAGATACATTCAGGAATAATTACTTGGATTTCACTAGCCAACACCCCTATTTCATGAAACGTAATGTTTTACGGGGTCAATTCATCAGGTTGTCACATTTGGTTAGTGATGACAGTGTTTTTCTTGGATTATTTCTGCAAAGACATTACCCACCTGCCTTGGTTCGATTTACTGCAGCAGAAGTCTTAAGGGATAGAAGCACTAAATTTCAACCTATCTTAAAATGTGGATGTCAGCCAATGTCTACCACTACTTCCCATTCTGTAAATGGGATGTTAACACAGACACATTCTACAGACAGAATGTTAAGCTTCCCCATCCCCATTTGCAGAGACATGCACAGCATAAGGGAAATCATAACTGCTAATTGGAATATTGTTAACAGCTCCAGTGAACTAACTGGACTTTTAGGTGATTCTCCTTTATTTTCCTACAAACGGACAAGGACCTTACAATGCTCATTTAAGAACAAAGATTCCGGATTCTTGCTACAGTCAATCACTAACATTTCTGAACCGCAAGGAATGTTTGTATGCAGAAAATGTGTATGTTGCAAGTATATTTCTACTGGTCCAAGTTACACTTTTAAACACAACAGTTTCAAATTTACATTTCCATTACATTTTGACTGTAATTCAATCAACCTAGTTTATGCAGCAGTTTGTTCCTCGTGCAGCAGCTTCTATATAGGTAAAACCACGAGGAAGCTCTCAGACCGCATTAAAGAGCATTATAATGCAATCAGAGCAAATGATAATTATAATGCTTTAGCTAGACATGCTACTGTTTGTCCTCCTTTTACAAAAGTCCTGTTTTTTGTCCTAGAACAAGTTGATACATTTTATGGAGACTACGGTACTCTTTTAGAAGTTAAGGAATTAAAGTGGCAATTGTACCTAGCAGCTGACGCTACACCAGGATTAAATGAACATATTAATTTGAAATGTATGCTTAGATGGCAAAACTAACTACCTTTCTAGACTACGTTAAAAAATGTGTGTCCTTCACTTATGCTGCTATTTTGCAGCTGACTTTGCAACACCTCAGACTTTGCACTTTTTCCAATGTTTTCTTTGATGCATTCAGCTTTTTTCCTGACTCAACCTGGATATTTTCCTCACTTGCTTTTTAAATTATATGTTGCTGTTTAACCTAATGCTATTTATTTAGCCTGTTTGCTACTTGCTTTTTTACAGCTCAAAGACTTACATTTGCATTGTTAACTTTGATGCTTTTATTAGCAGGATGACTTTATCTGCATACTGTATCTTTTAAACATTTTGTGTAGCCATTTCTTCATTTGCATATGACTACTTTGAACTTGCTACTTGCTTTTAAGCTTCATGGACACTTTCCATTAATATGTGTTTAAATGCTTGAGTTTTATAGCTTGACCTTATGCTTTTATGTTGTGTGTTACTGATCTACACTTCTACACTGCTTTTATTTCTTTCTTTTGCTTTTTGTTATACTTACTTGCTTGTTATACTTACTTGCAATCTAACAGCATACACTAATAACACACCAAATATTTTATTAAAGCTTTCGGGTCTACACCCTTCATCAGTACAAATCAACTACTCACATTCAACATTTAAATAGGAGATAAAAGTATATCACATGTTTCAGCCAATCTATTAAACATTTAGCAATCAAATCTTAAAGAAACATATAAATAACTTTTAAAATATATATAGGTTCATAGGTTCATACTAGGCTATCTGCCCAAGGGCATTTATAAGCCTAGCCAGAATGTGTTTGGCTTTCGCCACCCATTTTAAATTAATTTTGCTATGCCCTTTTTTGAGGTTAGTATACTGTGCCTCTGTCTAACAGTGACACAGAAGTGATACCCGGGGTAAACCTACGATCTCCCATCCACTCATCAAGATTCCTCTTGAAGAGAGTCAATGAGGGACTCTGCCTAACCTGGACTGGGATTTTATTCCAGAGTGAAGGGAGCCTCTGGGTTATGAATCTGTCCCTCCAGCATGTCCTATTTATTTCAGTGCTGAGGTTCAAGTCTCTCGAGCATGTAGCTCGATAGGATTTGGATTTTCTGAGGTGCAGCATGTCCATTAATTCCGGGTTGGACATGGCTTTATACGTCAGGCACAGATTGCCTCTGAACAGGCGGTATGCCACTGAGTAGAGCTGGAGTTTCTTTAACCGGGCAGCATATGGCATCTGTTTGAGCCCTTTGATCCTCTTGGTGAGGTACTTTTGGGGTCTTTCCAGTTACTGCAGTTGTCTGGTAAGGTACATCCCAAAAGGGGCATTGTACTCAATTATGGGCCTGATGAGGGATGAGTAAAGAGGCACGATGACCTCCCCTGATCTAGATGTGAATCCCTTCATGATTAGGTGGGCTATATAAAATTTTTCTAACCACTTTGGCCATGTGGTTGTCAAATGAGAGATTGCTATCAACTTGGGTCCCCAGGTCCCTAATTACTTCTTCTGTACTTAATGGATTACCACCTATGTGGTAATTTGTGGGCACTTTTTTGCCAAAGGGGATGACTATACACTTTTTGGTGTTTAGCTTGAGGCCATGGCTCTGGCACCAGTTGTCTGTTTCTATGAGGCCCTTTTGGAGGATGCTTGTGTCGGCTGGAGAGTCTATTATGGCGCCCAGTTTGCAGTCATCTGCGAACTTGGTCAGCCACAGTCCTTCCGTGTTGGCCTGTACCGCCGAGAAATATATACCGAACAAGAGAGGTCCCAGGACTGAGCCTTGTGGGACGCCACTTGTAACTGGTTTGGAGTCTGACATGGCTCCAGCAATTCTAACCATGTGGGTTCTGTCCTTGAGCCACTTTGCAACCCATCTAGTGACATAGGGGTTTGGTGAGCTTATCTATAATGCCAGAGTGGGGTATTGTATCGAAGGCTTTTGCGAGGTCCAGGTAGGCTGTGTGGACCACCTTCCCCTCGTCAATGTCCTTGGTGACTGTTTCAAAGAAATCAACCAGGTTTAAGAGGCAGGATCTGCCCTTAAAGTCGAACTGGGTAGGATCCAGTGTCTGTAGGTCCCCAATATCTTTATTTATGAGGTCCATGATGATCCTTTCCATAGCTTTGCAGACCAAGCTAGTCAGGCTTATGGAGCAATAGTTTCCAGGATCCGTTGAGGCACCACCTTTGTGGGGAGGGACCACAGTGGCTGTACGCCACTCTTTGGGTACATATCCTGTAGTAAGGCTGAGACTGAACAGTAGTTTTATGTTTGGGTTTAGCTCTTCTTGGAGTTCATGTAGGACGCAGCCCGGGACACCGTCTGGTCCCATTGATGCTGTGTTTTTTGCTTTGGAGAGGGCGGCTCTTACCTGAGCATCTGAGATGTCAGGGGGGCAGCACTCTGCTGGGATAGATATTTGCTCTTTTGGTGGGGAGGGGGGGAGAAGTTTGCGCTGTACCTGTCAGCTAGGATGTTGGCAATGTCTGTGGGTTCGGTGTATTTTTTGTCATTTTGGACTAATTCTGAGCATATCTGGGAATTACCACCCAGGTTCCTAAAATAACTAAAGAAAGCCTTGTGATTATCCTTAGTGTCCTGTGCAATGTTTCTCTCGAAGCTGGCCTTAGACGATTTTATGAGTGCCCGTAGTTTTTTGCTAATACTGATCAGAGATGCCTTCCCTTTTTGGAATTTTGCTCTATCATTTAGTAGCTTCCTCCTTCTATTGTATAGTTTGTTTATGGCTGGGGTCCACCAGACAGGACGTCTGCCTTTGGAGGATTGGGTCTTGGTTTTATTTCGGATCGCATGATCCATGCATTCCTGAAGGTGTTCATAGAATGCGTTTATAAAGGATTCTGCGGTCTGGGCCCTATTTTCCACAGGCCTGGGGGCTTTGAAGGATTCCACCTCAGTTTTGAGGAGTGTAAAATTTACTTTAGAGAAGTTTTTCACTGTGGTTTTCTGGGCAGGGGGTGGTGTCGGGATGTGAATATCCAGTGAGATTAGTTTATGGTCTGATCTTACCAGTGAGGGATACACTTCTGGTCTGGTCTGGAGCATAGAGTCCCCATGTTGGTGATGATCAGGTCCAGTATGTTTTCCCCTCTTGTGGGAGTGGTAACAAGTTGTTCCATAGCATTTGAGTTTATAAATTCTAGGAACCTTTGGGCTAGGGTGTTGGAGCTAGAGTAATGCTCCCAGTCTATGTTTGGGTAGTTGAAGTCGCCCAATATAATGGTGTTTGGAGAGACCTTCATATTTTCCAGTGTTCTCAGGAAGGCCGAGTGGGGTTCCTGGGTTAGGGAGGGTGGTCTGTAGCAGGCTATAAAATGGAAGGCAGTTTTACCCACTGTTAGTTGCACATGGATAGTCTCTGATGCTTCGTGCTGTGCCACCAACCTGGAGGTGTGGGTATCTTTGACGAATATTGATACTCCCTCCTTTGTGGGTCGGTCCAAGTTTTGGGGCCGAAAAGCATGGTATGAGGTATAACCTGGTAGTGCTGGGGTGCTCTCGGGAGCCTTGAACCAGGTTTCTGTTACTGCACAGATATCGATGTTCTCCATGCTAATGAGAGTTTCGAGTGCGTGCATCTTGAGGTTTAGACTTCTGGTGTTGAGTAGCATTACTCTTAGTTTCTTATCCCTTGTGATACCTATGGAGGTGGGTTTGTCTTTTGAGCCTTGCCTAAAAAAGGCACTATGGGGTAGCAAGAGCCTTTGCCAATATCCAAAAGCCCAGGGTTGACAGGTGCAAGCCATCCCTAGCGAAGCATCGTGGCTTGTCGAGCATGTCATCCTAGGCTGACAGGCATTAGATCCCTTTGAATGACACCAATACTTAAGCCAATTGTTGAAATTGATCATCTTGTCTTCATATTGTGGCATCATTCTTGGTGAGGGTAAGATGCTACTCAAGGTAAGGGTCATACCGGCCTGGGCCACATGCTCAGAGAGCTCCTCTATGTCTCTTTTCATGTAGTCCAGGGAGGTACGTCTCAGGTCATTCACACCAGCATGGACAATGACCGAGTCATATTTGTACTTGCCTTGGAGTAACCTGAATGCTTGTGTTATGTGGCGGATCCTAGCGCCTGACAGGCAGCTCACCGTGACCTTCTTCTTGTTCAGCCTGGTGAGCGGGACGTCAGTGTGCCTGACGATAGAGTCACCTATTACAAGTGTATCAGGTGTGTTATTTAGCCTTAAGGGCTGTGACTGTTCGGCTCACTGGCTTTGTGAGCTATGTGTTGCACGTGTTTTGTTTTGGGGTAGCGGTTGCTTGGGTGTCTGCTTTGGAGGTCTCTGCTGCTTAGGCAGATTTTTATTTAGAGCCTCCGAGTATGTTTTTGTGTGTTTATGTGTTTGGTTTTCTGTCGTGGTAGGTCTATGTGAGACTGGAATTGTACTGAGTGTGGTTTCCATCTCCTCCTGACTGGTTACGCCAGTACTGAGTTGAGAGAGCTTAGCCTCCAGTTTGGCTATATGGATGCATCTCTCACATGTGTTGGAATTTGTTGGGAGGAGGAGAGGGTTGTCTGTGTACATGAGGCAGTTGTAACATTGCCTCAAGATTCCCAGATTCACCAGCTGGACCGGAGAGGATTGACAACTGACCTTTGGACATGCTAGAATAGTATTGGGAATTCCTTTATAATTGAAAAAAAAAGGGCCAATGGGGAACAAGGTACTCAAGAGGACTTTGTGAGAGTGTAGTGCTTTTAATTTTTTAGTGCTGACTTATATAATTGCTTTAGTGAGCAAGCGCCAGGTAACTTAAATGCAATGTGTTACAGGTAACTTAAATGCAAAAACGACAAACAGTAATTTTTTTTTTAAGTGAAACAAGGAAATGAGTACAGTAAGCAATGCAGATATCACTAGGGATCCACAGAAGTGCTGAAAAGCCGCGTTTTAGGTGGTATTAGCGTTTCAGGGAAATAACAAGCAAACAAACAACACGCATACAAACAGAGCTAGATTCAGCAGGCCTGGATCTAGTCTATGCTACAGCAAACAAGGTGTATCAATTTCAGTAAGAAACAGTTGAAATATGCAGGCACTATAAGCCTTTAACCAGACATTCCCAGCTCAGAAGGGCAGAGTCCAGCATCTCCTCCCACAAGAGTGCAGACCACGAACCTTCTTAATGTAAAATAACTGGCCTGAAGCCAAGTGCTTAAACCAAAACTAATACACTTTTAGAATAACAGACACTGAGCCCTCAATCAGCAGTTCCCAACTTAGAAGGATGTATATATATATATATATATATATATATATATATATATATATGTAGATATATATATATATGTATATATATATATATATATATACATACTATTAAAATACATAATAAAACATCCATTTATAAACTCTTACTAAAAACATATTATTTAAAATAATACATTCATAACATATATATATAAAAAAAAATACATACATAAAACTTTATATTCTTTCTCTCCGTTTTTTCATCAAAACTGGTTTCAAACTAACAGCATTATTTAAGCCAGGAGCATGATCTGCCTGTAATTTAATGATCCATTCAAATTCTTTAAGCTCCAGTAAATTATTCATGTCACCTTTCCTCAAACCCATTTGTATTATATCTAAAACCCTAAACTTAAAACTATGCTGCTCACCCTTATCTAAAACATGCTTACTCAATGCATTTGTTACTACCTTCCTTCTCATATCTGATTTATGCTCTATAATCCTTTCCTTAAGCTTCCTAGTTGTTTTGCCAACATAGAATGATGAACATAACGTGCAAGTTGCCAAATAGACAACTTGTATTACATTGCAACTTGTCAACATTTTTAAAGTATATATTTCTCCTGTTGTGGGGTGTTTAAAATAATTTACGCCTTCATATAGATCATTACAGCATAAGCAATTATAACATTTTCTCGTTCCTGCTGTGCTCTCTAATTTCTGAGATTTTGGTTTAAAATCTTTATAACAAAGTTTTTGTTTTAATGTTTCTGAGTTTCTGTAGGCGTATCTTGGCCTATCTCCCACTATGCTCCTTATTTCTGGCATCGCTAGTAAGATGGGCCAATTTTTCTCTAATATCTTACACACATTACTTGTATTCAAGTTGTAGGTGGTAAAATACCTAACCATACTATCATTCTTAGATGCATCTTTACTATTCTTAACAAGACCCCCACCTAGAATTGATTTATATTTATCACTCCTTTCCTTTAATACTTCCTCATAAATCCTATCTATTAATTGCTTCGAATAACCAGCATTTTGGAACTCCTGTAGCATAATACTAGCTTGTTTAAAATTATTTTCAGTTGTATTCAACTTACTTATTCTTATTAGTTGTGCTTTCACTATTCCTTTAAAAGTATGAGGGGCATGCATACTATTTCTACTTATATATCTCGAAGCATCTACTTCCTTCCTATGTACCGTTGACTCTAACCTGTTCCCATCTCTATACAGATGGACATCTAAATAATTTATATTCTGACTTGATGCCTCCATTTTAAATTTTAAGAAAAGTGTGGAATCATCCAAGTATCGTAAATACTCTTCTAGCTCCAATAGGGAGCCCTCCCACAACAGAAAACAATCATCCACAAACCTCTTATAGAACAATACCTTCTCATTCATCTGGTTTTCCTTATTTAATATCACATTCTTCTCCCATTGATACAAAACCAGGTTTGCATAAGTATTGGTGACGGGAGTACCCATCGCCACTCCAGTTTGTTGTAGATATGGTTCCCCATCAAAAATAAAAACATTATGTGTTAATACTGTTTCAAGAAGTGAACAAATATTTTCAATGTCCCTTCCACACATTCTTATTTCACTATTCAGAAAACCACGTATAGCATCCACACCATAGTTATTTGGTATAACGGTAAAAAGTGATGTAATATCAAGAGTTACCATAATGTATTCTTTAACTTCAAAGGTTTGAGACCAATTATATAAACTATCTAGAAAGTCATTAGTATCCTTTAATACTGTAGGGCATTTTTCCATATATTTTCCCAACACATTTTGCAAATATTTCGAAATGGGCTCTGTAATCCATCCACCACCTGATACTATAGGTCTCAGTGGTGGATTATTAAGATCTTTATGTATTTTAGGAATGCCATAAATCTGGGGAATTCTGGGACATGGTACAGTTAAATAATTAAACAAATCAATATTTAAATCACTAAGTTGTAATTCATATATAATCATATTTACTGCTACCACTTGCTTTTGTACTTCAGCTAATGTTATTTTCTTAAAAACATTTTCTTCTTCAAGTAATTGTTTGAAAGTTGCATAGTAGAAATCTTTCTCCATAACAACCACCCCACCTCCTTTGTCTGCTTGTTTAATAATTATTTTATCACAAGCTTGTAGGTCCTTTAAAACCTGGTATTCAAAATAAGTTATATTATACATTTTCTTAACCACATTTTTCCTATAATATAAGCGTAGTTCATGCTCTACAATGTTAGAAAAGGCAATTAAGATAGGACATAAATCAGGTGAAAATATGCTTAGTTTTTTACAAACAGGTGCATTTACATTACTATTCCTAAAAAGGAGCTTAAGGCTAACTTGTCGTAAAAATAACTTTAAGTCTGTAATAGCCTGAACAACATTGTCCAATGCATAGGGAATGAACTTCATTCCTTTACTTAAAAGCGATATCTGCGCTTCAGTCAATGAAGTATTAGATAAATTCGCAGTACCTTTTATCATTTTCACTGTCGTCTGGTTATCTTGTTTTGTGTAACCGGACTGCTGAGCTTCCTCTTCCCCATCGCAGCAGACTGCTGTACCTGTTGATGTTGTTGCAGATTCTTCATCGATAGTTGCACTACAATCTTCTCTGGTTGTTTTAAATAAAAAGGGGAAAAAAGTAATTTCCTTTTGATTGTTCTTCCTAGGAACATCTCTACTGTTTTCAGGTGCCGTTTTTTCTCTAGCTTTAGCGCGCACAACGTCATCCCTCTTAGCGTCTGTATCGCTTACGAAGGTACTCTGCATAATATCACCTCCTTCTTTACCATTTAAAGGGACAGGACCTGGAGTGGATGGTAACGCATTTTTCATAGATAGAACAGTTTTATTAGCCGCTTGATTAGGCGACTCTAAGGGTGCTTCAAAAGTATCTAATTGATCCAGATGGTTAGCTCTTTTATTACCATTTGGATTTTGCATTCTATGATAACGCAAAGATTGTTTAACATAATTTTTTGGCCATGAGAAGATGTGGTTATGCTTGAAATCATCTATGTCCCTTTTTCGTTTATTCTTTTTTTTCTGTTGTAGCCTCACATCAAGAGCATTAACTCAAGACAAAAATTCTTGGTATAGATCCGACGATTTATGGTAGCATGACATATCAGTTATAGTGTTCTCAAGCACATCTATCTTCTCTAAAAGCTTTTTTTCAATAGGCTCAAAGAAGGTGTTCATTAATCTCATATAATCTGCTCCCAGTCTCAAATTTAGTTGCTGCCACTGTACTAGTAATTCACTATAGGTGTTGGCATAGGAAGGCATTTTTAGTACCCTTAAGCCTCTAGGCACTATCCCCAACTTTAGGTATGCCTGAAAGCTCAACCTTTGCCATTGTAGCTGTTTAAAAGTTTGAACTTTCTTTTCCAACACTATTAAAACTTCTTTAAATTCTTCAGTTGTTTGGTCTACTGTTACCTGAGTAGAATCCACTTCCAACAGTAAGTTCAATAGTGGATTATCTTGTAATTGTAACAATTTCCTCACTGAACCATTCGGTTCTCCTCTAGTCACTTCCATTGTATCCACGACCACACAATCTCTACGTCTACTACGACCACCATGTCCACCACGTCTATCACAGGTTGGCTGAAGTTCTCCTTATCGAATATGGTGTTAGCAGCAAACACCAAGTGCTAATTATCAACTAAACAACTATGGTGTCACTGCTTAATGTATCAATAGCAACACTAATAAGACACCAAATATTTTATTAAAGCTTTAGGGTCTACACCCTTCATCAGTACAAATCAACTACTCACATTCAACATTTAAATTGGAGATAAAAGTATATCACATGTTTCAGCCAACCTATCAAACATTTAGCAATCAAATCTTAAAGAAACATATAAATAATTTTTAAAACATATATATATATATATATATATATACATATATATATATATATATACTATTAAAATACATAATAAAACATCCATTTATAAACTCTTACTAAAAACATATTATTTAAAATAATACATTCATAACATATATATATATAAAAAAAACATAATACATACATAAAACTTTATATTCTTTCTCTCCGTTTTTTCATCAAAACTGGTTTCAAACTAACAGCATTATTTAAGCCAGGAGCATGATCTGCCTGTAATTTAATGATCCATTCAAATTCTTTAAGCTCCAGTAAATTATTCATGTCACCTTTCCTCAAACCCATTTGCACTATATCAAAAACCCTAAACTTAAAACTATGCTGCTCACCCTTATCTAAAACATGCTTACTCAATGCATTTGTTACTACATTCCTTCACATATCTGATTTATGCTCTATAATCTAAATATAATATGTTTTTAGTAAGAGTTTATAAATGGATGTTTTATTATGTATTTTAATAGTATCTATATATATATATATATATATATATATATATATATATATATATATCTATTTTAAAAGTTATTTATATGTTTCTTTAAGATTTGATTGCTAAATGTTTGATAGGTTGGCTGAAACATGTGATATACTTTTATCTCCTATTTAAATGTTGAATGTGAGTAGTTGATTTGTACTGATGAAGGGTGTGGCAAAGCTTTAATAAAATATTTGGTGTGTTATTAGTGTTGCTATTGATTCATTAAGCAGTGACACCATAGTTGTTTAGAATCTAACGGCATATAAATACAAAAGCTTAATTTTTACAGCTCAAACACATGGGCTTTTGTAGCAAGCTTTTACACCACTCATCCACACAAATTCACTACTTTTACAACATTATTCTAAATTGTTTTACCAGTACTATGATTTCACTAACATAATTTTGATGTTATTTCTCCACTCCAGCAGCTCACTTATAACTTTTCATTGCCACTTTCATTAGTAAACACTGATTTAAA
>NC_056746.1:1175213873-1175321546 GCF_019279795.1 Protopterus annectens
TTTCCCGAGGGGCTCTTCTGCCAATTCAGGAGAGGCCTCGAAGAGGATGAGATCCCCACAGGGGATTCCTGAGGAGCTGGCTCTCTGCGGTCCGGGATGAGGGAGTGGTCGACTTGACCTGAGGCACCGAGGGAGGGGCGGACAGAGCCGACTGTGGAGTAGAACCAGGTTCTAACACACTCCGCATGACCTCGACGCACCCCTGTCAGGCAGAGCCAGAGGTCCCGCTCCGAAAAGCTAAAACCTCCCTCGGCACCAACACTGGTGGCTCCGGGGCCGATGTCGGAGCCGAACTCACCAGCGCCCCGGCCCCGAGAGGGAAAGCGGGGTCGGACAAGGGTCCGATGCCACTCACCCCCTCGGAGCCGACGATGGAAGTCCGGCGCCGAGATTCTTCTAAGGAAGAAATCGGAGCCGATGATGGAGCCGAAGACATTTGTATCGGCTCCGACGCTACCACAGTCTCGGTTCCGAAACGCCCCGGCTCCGAGCTCAACGGAGTCGGAGGAGGAACATAATGAGGGACAGGGTCAGGCATCGACTGATGAGTCAGGCTCTGAAGCATTTGGGCCAGTGCCTCGGACTTAAGAAGTCGACTCACTACCCTCTGAAGGTCATGGTCTGACAGCCTCGATGACCTAGAGGAGTGAGATCTATGGCTCCGTTCAGACAGCAGGGGAGATGCTGGAGCCGAATGAACGGAGCCAAGGGACGGTGACCTGGACCTCTTTCTAGATGTTGGTTCCGAAGGTCTGGTCGGAACCGACACAGGAATTTCCAATACCTCGGCTCCAGCCGGAGCCGAGGAAACCACAGAAACTGTAGACTGAGACTCATCGGCTCCAGCCGGAGCCGATGTAGACGGAGGTTTCGTAGCCTTAGGTCTCGGCTCAGTAGCTGGAGCCGAGGACCTAGAAGCCTTGGAGGGCTTTCCCGAAGGGACAGTAAGGGAACCCTCAGGCTTGAGTAAACCTCTCAAAATCAGTTTGTTTTTTCTTTCCTGCAGGACCCTGGGGCTATGCAGGTGCAAAGGTCCTAGGCAGTAGACACAAGAAGTGTGACCGTCTGTCAGAGACATTTTCTGACAGCACGAGTCACACTTCTTGAAGCCTGAGACCTTTGAGTCTTTAGACATTTTAGAAAAAGTGTAATCACACACACCCAGTCAAACACACTGATTACACCCTATCCTATTTTAAACTCAAAAAATAAAACAAACTACCAAAGTTTTAAATTCTGAGGAAAAAACACACACACACCACTAGGGGATGGAAGAAAAAGGCCCAAAGGCCCGAGGGAAGAACTTATAAGTTCTTGTGGAAAAATGGGATTTTAAAGAGAAAGGGGGAGAAAATCCACTAAACTAAGGGAAACAACTGTTAAAATTAAAATTAAAGGGGTTGAAGTATACTAAATTTTACTCCAAAGTTACTCACCAAGAAGCCGGTAGAAACCAAACACCTCGATCGCTGTAGCGGCAAACGAGATCTGAGGTAACTCACGCCTAGCATTGTGGGATATAAGGGGAGCCTCGAGCCGGTGGAACCAACTCTCGAGCTTTTAGAGTGGCCGAGTCGGAGCCGAGGTCGGCTCCGAACCCATCCAGCAAGAATGAAGGCGAGATAGACAACTTAACATACATATATATATATACACACACACACACACATACATATATATACACACACACACACACACATACATATATATATATATATATATATATATATATACACACACACACATATATATATATATATATATATATATATATATATATACACACACACACACACACACACACACACACACACACACACACACACACACACACACACACACACACACAAAACACAAACACACATTCCCTTCCTTAATTTAAAACTGTCTTCTTGTGGAAGACAAGCAAATTTCTTAGACACGTGCATTTCTTTTGACCCTGTTGCCTTGCCATGGAATTCCACTATTCATAGAAAAAATACTTTCAGAAACAATTACTTGGATTACACTAGGATGCATCCGCTCTTTATGAAACGCAACATAGCAAGAGGTCAGTTCATTCACATTTCCCATCTGGTTAGTAACGATAATGACTTCAGAATGGAATGTTTGGCTTTGAAAGCTTTACTAATACAAAGGCATTACCCTACAGATCTTCTTGATTTTCTTACAGCAGAGATTACAGTGGCTAGACATGTAAAATTTCCTCCAATCATCAAAAAAGGGTTCCTCCCTAGAAAGCCTACAGTTGCTACTTCAGTCCTTGATGTGAATAATGAACGGGCTTCTCCTACTAACAGGATTAATTTTACAACTATCAGTATGGATAATGTTGTTTCTACCACGGATATTCCAATGGACCTTGAGAGTGTTTTTACCACGGACATTCCAACTGACCTTGACAGTGTTGCTTTATCCAATCACCGCATGAGGGAACTTTCAACCCACTTGGTATCCAATACTAATCACCCTCCTGGACCACATCCCACTTCTGGTCCTATATTTGATGCCTCTGAAGAGCCACCTTCTTCTATTTCTTCTCTTGGCAGCAACACTCGTGACTGGACTGTGGCATTTCTTTAACCTATTTGCAGAGATTCTGACCGCATCAGTAATATTATTCGTGCTAACTGGGACATTTTAACCAATAGCCAACAGGTTAACAAACTTGTTGACTCACCTAATTTCCTATATTAAAAAAACAAAGTCTTTGAGGTTTACTTTTGAGAACAGACTGATGATTTTGCTTCTCATGCTCTTGATGTAGGAATGTTTTCTTGTAGTTATTGTGTAGCTTGTCCATATATCCAGATAGGAAATTCTTTTCAATTCACTCACAATAACTTTAAGTTTTTTTCTCTAAACATTTTGATTGCAAATCCATTAATGTGGTTTATGCTGCAGTCTGTAATTCTTGTCCAGCTTATTATATTGGTAAAACAATAAGACAATTATCTTCCAGAATTAAGGAGCATTTGGCAGCAGTTAGAAATAATGACATGAGAAACGTACTAGCAAAACATAGTTTAGTCTGCCATAATTTCACTGGTTTTAAATTCCTTATATTAAAAGGAGTTGACACTTTTTTGGAGATTTTAATACCTGATTAGAGGTTAAGGAATTGCTTTGGCAGTTAAAATTCAATGCAGATGCCCCTCCAGGCTTAAATGAGAATTTGAATATCAAATGTGTATTGAGGTAGCACCAATAGTTTGTTTTGTGCCTTCTCTGCCTTTAGTGATTTTGAATGACACTTCTTTTTTCATTGTTCCCATAACTACCAGTGTCATGCTCTGTTGATTGGAACATTCATTATAGTTTTTAATTACTAATGTTACTACTGGTGTAGAGCTGTTAAATTCCACCCATTTGGGTTATTTATACAAATGTTCTTCATTATTTCATTATACTGTTTGTTTGAAGAAGTCCCTTACACTGAATAAAGGGATGAAAGCATATATATATATATATATATATATATATATATATATATATACAGTTCCCATTCATATGATCGAATTTCGCCAAACTAGAAAGGCATAAACTCGAAACCAGAATCTCAAATTTAGAGAAACTCGATCATATGAAAGGGACAAAAAAAAAAATGAACACCTTTCAAATGTTTTTGCAAGGGGGGCTTCGCCCCCCTGCACCCCCCCCACACCCCCCTTACTTAAATATACCTACTCAGAGCTCGCACTATAGTGAAGGAAAGGGAAATCTTCCATTCCGCACTATACGCGCAAGTGCAAAAACGGAATATTTTCCATTCCTCCGCTACAGTGCGGTCACGGAACATTCACATTTAAACTGCTAGGGTACAGAGGGACCTGGCCCCCTGCAAAAGATAAGTTAACTTTTTATTTTTTTAAACCTAAGGCTCCCATTCACAATTTCGAGTGAATGGAAGTTCGAGATTCTGGTCTCGAGATTATGAATTTTGAGCTTCCATCCATTCGATCTGGTGAAGGGGAACCATAAAGATACATATATATATATATATATATATATATATATATATATATATATATATTTATATAGATAGATATATATATATATATATATATATATATATATATAGATATATATATATATATATATATATATATATATAGATATATATATATATAGATATATATATATATAGATATATATAGATATATACACACACACACACACACACACACACACACACACACACACACACACACACACACACACACATATACAGATTACTAGGTTATTAATTAGTTAGAGGGGTAAATGAATTAGCTATGTAAATTAAGGGATGTACTAGTCACGGTGACATGGCTGGCAATACAGGACAGATGAGGTCAAAGCAACATGTTAATGCAAAAATGATTTATGGGGAAAATGCAGTTCAGAACAATCTATACAGCAATGTCAGAGAAGGTATCGAGTACAAGAAAGGAAAATAGGTAAAAAGAGTTACTGTGGGAATTTCAACTGGTGACAGACTTCCTGAAGAAAGGGAATTTTTGCTCTCAACAGAAAGAGGAAAAACTGGTAGAAATTATTACACAGTGTTGCTTTCAGCAATAAACATGTCTTGACATCAATGATATGTAAAGCTATGGAGCAGTCTTGATGAAAAGGGTAGGCTTAACAACTTAAGAAATGGACAGCATGGGCTTACTGAAGGTAACTCAGTGAAACAAGAGCTAACAATTTTTATGACGGTATTAAAAAGGAGATGGAGGATAGTTTAGTTAATCCAGCAGTCAGTGTTTTAGGATTTTAATAAGACATCTATTTCAGTGTCACAGAGAAAGTTGGTTAGTGGGCTGGCAGATATACAACTGACATACTATGATGAAAGAAAAAAAGTGTCTGGAAGTGTGTGCATTTGGGGGGGTCGGGACTCCTGTGCGGTAGACAAGAATACAGCATTGGTGAAAGAAGTGTCTGGAAGGCTGGCCCCCTATTTAAAGTTAGAGACAAACCATTAGCTGCAAACAAGCGAGTCCCCAGTAAACGTATTTTTCAATTTTCCACCATATATATCACGGACAGAATGTACAATACAGTTTTACAACTTGCAGATGACCGAGAAGTTGGACTTCTGGCAGTGGAAGAGTGGGCTAGACAGTAAAGCAATTGACTGAGCTCTGTGAAGAGATCTGGTCAAGGTTTTAATTCTACGAAATGAAAATGAATGTTTTCTGCAACAAGGAATGTTAGGAAAAGTACATTAGGAAGACAGATTTTATAAAATACTGACTTGAGGAATGCGGCAATGGATTACACACAGTTAAGCACAAAAGATATGTTAAAGCTGTGGTCAAAGATAAAATCATGTTGGAAATGTCATTCCAAAGGATAGGATTCTAAAATAAGGAAATGATTTTTTCTATTGCATACAACATACCAATTATGCTTTACTTGGTGTACTGTACAAGGACTACACAGCTAAGAAAGAAGACATGACAGACAGTTCAGAGAATAGTGACTAAAATAATTAAAAGAAAAAACAGCCTCCTGCAAGACAAAAATCTTGGAAAGATTTCACTAAGAATGTGAATATCGGCAATATGACATGGACTTCTTAGAATACTGAAGTAACATTATTGTGTTAAAAGATAAGGTGGATAAAGGCAAAGTGGATCAAGGGACCAATAAAGGAAGAAATTTTCTTCTGAAAAGGGAAGGGGGCCTTGTAATTATATGAAGATGGGTTTTTAAATCAAAGTTGAATCACTGCTACATGATACTGAAAAGGGACAATGACGGAGCAAATACTAAAGGCTTTTGCTATTAATTCAAATATGAAAGACGACCATTATTTTACTGAAAGTGACAGAAAAGAATTTAGTAATTTGCAAATTACCTACGTTCAGGCCTAAATGACTAAATAAGAACACAGACTCCAGACAAAGTGTATTTTAAACATTAGGAACAACTCAAGAGTTAACAGTTGTTTTAATTTTGTTTCAACTTCGGCAGTATGAATTATAGTAGGAAGCTTATTCCAATATGTTCACAGCTAATGGTCTGATATCTGTCACTATAACTTACCATCTAGATGAATCCTTTATGGCTTGTGAGAGGGTAGGAAAACTGTCACTTGCAAGCACTGGTGATCCAAGATTTACCTGTATGTCCTCCTCAAAAGATGCTTACTTGTGAAAGCATAGGAAGGGGGAAGAAACATCCTTTTTTATGTGTATATCTTAAGCAATCTGCTATAGTATCTAAAAAGATGGGAAGCTGAAAGTATCACCTTTCCCCTTTGCTGTAGAGCCACATTATCCATTTCATTTCCAGGATGGGGAAAGCTGTCCGAGACTACTGATCAGTACTGGGCTACTGGTAGGATAACCAGTACACAAAACCTCTAAGCTGCTGGCCATCCACATATGTCAGAATTTTAAGTTCATTGTTCAGCACATTTTTGTAGCCAACCAACAAAAAAGTGGCAAAAGTTCATCAGGCGTAACTTAAAACGTATTTACAGATTCGGTAAGATGACCTCATATTAGAGGATTTAACAGTTTTCTCCAACACTTACCAGTGCATCTATGATCACCTCGGCTCCTTCTTCACTCTCATGCAGAGTATCAATATCTGTAAGCTCCTGCAACAGATCCACTACACCAATCGAAACATGTAAAGCAAGTCAAGGAAAAACATATTCTGCAGATAACAGGAAATGTGTCAAGGAAGACTGCTTCCCTGTCTGCTACGATATCTATTGTAAACTGCAAGTACTGGGTTTAAGTACTGCAAAATGTAGCTATGAACAGTAAACTAAAAATGCAGTTCTGCAGCTCTTAACCATTAATGCAAACTTTCACAACTCTCTTATGTTAGTAAGTCACTAACCAAGAAAGTACAGTTATGTAAGTAAATGTGCCTAACAGCAGACGTTCAAATGATCTCTGCTACAGTGGCCTTAGCATTATGGGTTACATCCTGCTAAGGATATAACAACTGGCCAAAGCTTTCAGGGCACCTTCTATGCAGCCAAACCAGTAGTTGTCTCAGGACCCTCACAGCTTTCATGCCAACAGAGAGAGAGAAAGAGAGAGAGACACACACAGAGATAAAGAGGCTAAAGCCCTGACAGGGACGATGCTAGGAAAATAAAACAAAGAACCACACCCTGCCATAAAAACGTCATACAAAAATAAAGGACATGGAGGGAGGAAGCAGCTGCAGAATGACAATTCAATCATCTACTGTTATGGTAAGTTTACTTACACAACTGTTCTATACTCATCATTGATTCAACAGCCTCAGCTATACAGGTAAATTACCACACCCTAACATGACTGGGAGGAGGAAGGATGAGTGTCCAGGATCACTTGGAAAATGGTACAATTAATGCCTGCCCTAGACTCTGAGAAGGAAATCTAGTTTACAGTACGAAAGTTATGTACTTACCATAAGGACAGAGCCGTGTTGTCTTCTTTTCATCTGGTTCAACTCCACTCCCTCCTCCCCCTGCCAAATTATCATTATGTTCTACTAGAGATTAGCCAGACCTCCTTTGGAACCTGTCTGCTCTCTTAGTGTACATAGTATTGAATGTATTTTCTTTTTTGTCCTTTCCTACATAGTGTATCACCATTTTGGTCAGTCATCAAACTTGATCTGAGGTAACTGAGGCAGAAGAGGGGAACTGTGGGTAGCAGAGGAGCCACAGCTGTCCGATCCAAAGCTTTGGTATAAAGCACTGAGGTCAGATCTAACTGTATCAGACAACCTACATGCACAATACGTCTTTGGATTTAGCCTCTGCTGTACCAGGTGTTTTCCAGTTACCCAGGAGAAGTTCTTCTTTTTGGATCTCCTCCATGAAAGAGAATCTAAGTTAGCATCCAATGATCCATCCTTGATGGCCAATGGGGATGATTACAGTGGTAAATTTGAAAGGCTAGAATGACTCATGCTGAAGGAGGTGAGTGCATATTATAACCACGCTTTTAGAAAAATATATTGCTTTGAACATCATCCCGAAGGGATTGCGAGTGGATTGGTTACCTGCTGGTGAGTTTGGTGAAGATGAGAATGACTTATTGCAAGCATGGAAGCATGTCTCTTTAACCTGCACCTTGGGCTGGCTTCAAATTTTGGTTATACGCCATTTAAGGTCATATGAGAAATTGCAAAAAGACATGGATTTGCAAAATGCTTTGGTGAATGAGGTCTCTGAAGTTAATTATGTTGAGAAAATGAAGGACATTAAATTTAAAATCGAAAAGACTAAAGCTGACAATCCTTGTTAGAAAATTTTAACTGGGATAACAAGGACTTTGAATACAACCTTATTTACACATGGCAGTGGAAACCACATCACAGCAGCTCAAAAGTGAAAAGAGCTAGGAACCATTCGATAGTTTTATGTGATTCATCTGCATCATAAAAAAAAGCATTTCCTTTGAGAATGTTCAAGCAGGAGAGGATGCCACCATGTCGGAGAATTTGGATTCATTTGCTTATGATGTCCCTTTTTATTAGAGCAGGCAAGGAAGGGGATGAAGAGGTCAGGGCAGAGGGAAAATAAATTGGAACTTGTTTTGGACACTTCCCACATCCCAGTCATGACATTAATTTCCAGGAAGTGGACATCATTTGTAAGTCCATTGTTTCAATTAACTTTCTACAGATAATTTGTCTGATTTAGTTATTCCTGATGTGGTCACAACGGTTTTATTGAAGGGTGCGAATTTCATACCTACTAGGGTTCCTTCCCTTGCTGACATTCTTATTGACATTAAAAAGTTTTACAGGAAGTTACATCTAAAAGTTTTTTTCTGGGATAGAACTGGATTACAACAACTGAATGTAGGGAATATGGACTTACTAGACGAGAATGATACACTTTTGAATATGTCTTTATATGAGACTGAACTGTATGATGATTTGCTTATGTCGGGGGGTGTGAATTTATATGAAAATGTTTCTGATAACTTTGACAGATATGGTAATGGTGACTGTTTCTTCACAGGTTATGGTAGGTTAACTGTTCCTAGTTTGCATCGTACTAGTCATTTTATGCCTCCTAAAACTTCCACAGCTTTATGTCTTTTTGAAAACATTTTCTGTAAGAAAATAGAATTTGAATTTTCTAAATGTATCCGTTTCAACCCAAAAATGAGTGGTTGGGTTTGCAACAAAATACGTGAACATTTGAACAATTGTGTGTTTAGACAAGCAGATAAGGGGCTAACTGGGTTGTTTTGAGTAAATATATTGTGAGATGGTAAAGAGCTTATCGTTTAATGCTGAAGAATATGTTACATTACCCTATAACCCGGTAACCTCATTTACCTCAGAGTTACATGAGATACTAGAAAGAGGGAAAAGATTAGGCTTTTACACAGCTAATGATAAAAAATTCAGGAGGATCTATTTTAACACCTCAGAAGATAAATTTAAGAATGAAAAACTGAATGAGGTGAATGATAGAGTGTTAGATCGTGGTTATACAGTGTATACTCTGAACAGTGCAAGAAGGAAATTGCTGGGAAATGTGGGATGCAAAAGTCAAAGTAAATGTTATTGTCATTCAGATCAACAAATGCAATGCATCACTGGATGAAATTTCGTTGCTTCAGACTCATGTGCATGGAAAAATAGTTTTCACAAGAGGATGAAGGAAGCATATAATGGAAGAAATTCTAGACAGTACAGATATAAATGCACAAATAGATAACTTACCCACCCCACCATTTTTAAGACAGGATAGCAGCATAGCATAATTTACAGTTCCTGTACCTGTGCAAGTAATAATTTAGTTCAGATTGCATAACTTAATAAACAGAATAATTTAATTATATGACAGTAAAGACAATCATATTGCACTTACGGTATTCTCACAAACTGAGGGAGTGTTGACATTGTTAAGGTTAGTTGTTCAACAGTCTGACTTGCTTGTGGAAAAAAGCTATTCCTGAATCCTGATGTTCCACACCTGATGCTTCTGTATCACTTCCCTATTGACAGGAGTTGGAACAGTCCATGTGTGGGATGATACTTGTTCCTTCATCAGTTTCACAACCCTACCATACCATCTGTAAGAGTAAAGGCCTTGTAGGGACTGGGGTTTTGATCCTGTGATATTCCTGGCCTGCTTTACAACCTTCTCTAATGCCTTACGATCTGTATATGAGCAGTCTCCAGGCTAGACTGTGATGTTGTTAGGATGCTTTTGATCGTGGTCCTGTACAAGGTCATGAGGATATGGGAGGAGAAGTTTGCTCTGTATAGCCTCAGAAGAAAGTGGAAACGTTGCTGAGCTCTCTTTACAAGGCTGGAGGTGTTTGTTGCCCAGCTTAGGTCATCTGAGATCTGCAGAGAAATTTGGTGCTTTTAACCCTTTCTACTGCCATACCACTGATGGCGATGGGTGTGTGGGACCCTTGCTTCCTCCTGAAGTCAACAATGATTTCCTTTGTTTTGTCAACATTTAGTGCTAGGTTGTTTTTGGTGCACCATCTGTTGAGTTGGTTCACTTCCTCTCTGTATGCCCCTTCGTCATTTCTGAGGAGGCCAATCAGGGTGATATCATCGGCAAAGTTGATGATGTGATTCGTCTGAATTTTTTGCAGCTAAGTCATGGGTCAGTATTGTGAAGAGAAGTGGACTTACTATGCAACCTTGTGGGGACCCCTGTGTTCAAGGCGATGCATCACAAGTGGTTCTTGCCAACTCGATTGGTTTGGGGCCTGTCTGTCAGAAAGTCGAGGATCCAGTTGCAAAGTGTACTTTCTATGCCTAGTTGACTTAGTTTAGACAACAGCTGCTGTGGTATTACAGTGTTTAAGGCTGAGCTGAAGTCCATGAACAGCATACATACGTAACAATTTTTGTCTTCAAGGTGGTTCACTGTGTGATGTAGTGCTAGGGATATAGCGTCCGCAGTGGCGCGATTTGGTCTGTAAGCAAACTGTAAAGGATCAAAAAATGCAGGCAGATATGATAGTATATGCTCTTTGACCATCCTTTCAAATCATTTCATCACCTGAGCGCGATGGGTTGGTAGTCATTGAATGTGACTGGGGATGACTTCTTTGGCAGAGGAACAATGATGGCAGACTTGAAGCATCTTGACACACTAGCCTACCTGAGAGATGTGTTAAAGATGTCAGCGAAGACAATTGCCAGTTGATCTGCACATTCCTTGAGCAGACGACCTGGAATCATGTCAGGACCTGCTGCCTTACCTGGGTGGACTTTTCTTAGTTTTTTTCTCACCTTCACAAGGAATGAACTGATGAGAGTTCTTTAAAGATTTTGTTATGTCAAGATAGTACCAGTTGTCTATGGGCATCCAAAGTATGGACTATTCTCTCTCCATAATTTTTAGGTTCTAGAAAGAAGACATGGGGATGGATAGCTTGACTTAAGGTAAACTCAGATATTACTTTACACATAAATGAACAATTAGCTCTCAAAGAAGCATTATCTCTGTGGAAAATGAAATAAGGTTGACTTACCATGAAAGACTGCAACTCAGATGCCTTTCTTGCAGAAGTTAGAACAATTAGTAACAATGTCTTCCATGTTAGTAACCTCAAGTTAACGAAACAAACTGGTTCAAATGGAGCAAGGGTTAGTTCTTCTAACACAAAATTAAGATCCCAAGAAGAAGCCACCTGTTTTCTATGAGGTTTCATATGCAAAACCTCTTTCAAAAACATTTTTGCATGAAGACTATATTGAAAGAGAGGTTCCAAGGACAGATATGCTGACAAATGAACCTTGGTTAAGACAGGTCAGAAAACAGTAACACAAATAATGCAGAACCAGAAACACTAGTCCTGAATAGGTGCTGGTTCTTTTCTTGGCACCATCTAGAAAACCATTTTGATATGCTAATATTTGATTTTACACAAGCAGATTTTCTTGCCTCCTTTAATACCTATTGCACATTCCCAGAAAAAAAAAGGTGCCTGAAAGGTAATAAAATTCTATCATCCAAGCAGTCAAATGTAGTTCTTTGTGGTCAGGATAATCCTGGACATTAGTGGAAGGGGTGGAAGAGCATACTGGAACATTTCTGTCTATGAAAAAGAAAAAGCATCCGTTTTTCAGGCCCTCTTGCATGGAATCCTGGAGCAGAATCTCGCCACCCAATTGTTGAGAGTGGATTCAAAAAGATCTGTTTGAGGTGTTTCCCACAGTTGTGTTGATTATTGGAAGACCCCCCCCCCCCCTTTCAAGTTCTATTTGTGTCTGTCTGTGTTGTCCTGGCCCTGCTCAGCTAGTCTGCCACACAAATTTGCTCTGATGGAATGCAAGATGCTTGGACAGTGAGAGTGTGCCAAAAAGCTATATGCCAAGCCACTATAGTCTGTAGAGAGGGTAAGATCTGGTTCCCCTTGCTTGTTTTGGTAACACATCGTTATTGTGTTGTCAGAAAACAGTTGAACAGGTCTTGATGACCACAGATGACTGACAGCATTTAGTCTCCACAAAAAAAAGCAAAAAAAAAAAAAAAACTCTCTCTTCACAACCCCCAAAACTGAAATCTGAAGTGTCAGGGGATGCTGATGTTGGAACCACACAGACTTTAGGTACCAACTGATTTTTCTCATGTGGAGTCTTTCAAGAGGTATCATCAGAGTCATAGATGCCTTAAGAACCAGAATCCTTGGGAACTCCCTTGTTCAGGTAGTAGTCCGAGTGGAAAAACCTCATAAATATATCTGAATACAGATCTACTTTTCGTGTGGAAAAAATGCTCTTTGAACTGAGTTGTCTAGAAGCCATCAGAGGAAAACAATCCAGTGGGAAGGAGTCAAGACAAGGCTTTTGAAAGTTCTCCTAAAAATCCTTCTGTGTAGGAGATCCCTTACCTGAATGAGGGATTCCTGATACTTTGAGAAAGACTCTACAAAAATAAGCAAGTCATAAAAACAATAAGAAAAATATGAATACCTTGTCATTTGCAGTAGGTTATCAAAGGAGGCAGCACTTTATGAATACCCTTGGAGCACTGACTGGACCAAAATGTAATGCTTAGAAATGTCAATGCGATCCAGACACAGAAAACCTCAAGAAACGTCTGAAATCTGGATCTATAGCAATGCAATGATAAGCATCTTTTAAATCTAAGGTTACTAGAAAACTCAAAAGGGGAATAAGAGGTAATAAGCTGTTAAGTGACAAGATTTTGAAGTTGGGCATGATCACAAACAGGTTCAGAAAGGAAAAATCCAGAACTGTTCTCCAATAATCTTCTTTCTTTGGCACCAGAACCATCTTTGAATAAAACTCTTAAACTAAAATGAGGAGGAGGGGCAGCTTCTATCACTCCCTGGGAGAGCATATGCTGAATGACAAGAGGAAAAAGAAGAGATTGGTCTGGCAGATGTGGCAGGAATTCCTCGAAAAGGAGGGAGATATCCCACTGCCATCTGTAACCTTGGATTACTCTCAGAACCCATATGTCTGGAACTATCCGTTGCCAAAGATGGAAATGGATTTTAGACTTTCTGGAAAGATTATGGGATCGCCAGGGTTGGAGGGAAGTTTGTCATGGTCATTCAGACATATTAGACTGTTGTTTGCTCTAGAGGGTACATGTTTTCTTTTTGGAACCTCCCTATCATTGCTGTTTAAACATTTCTTTACTAGCAGCTTTCTGGGTTTGTGCTTTTTAAAGAAGGTTGGAAAAACAGTATTAAATCCATTGGTAAGTTAGGAGGAGGAGGGCTGGAAAAATCTGAGATATTCCTTTTTATCAGTGTACCTCTCTCAACACACTTTATAAGGACCTCTGCAGCAGAAGGTCCAAAAACTAAGTCTCCATCCAAGAAAGAATTGAAAATTTAATTCTGGAATTTTCTTCAAGATTTTTAGAATGCAACCAAGCAAATCACCTCATAGCGGTTACAGTGACAGGAGTCCTGGAAGTGGCATCAGCAGAATAATCTGAATATTTCACACAGTGGGTAGCTACTCGATACACAGAAGCAACCAAATGGCACTAAGAAGACTTCTCCACAGAAGAGTAAACAAATGACAAAACATTCCTTGTATTCTCAAAAGAGGCAATCATAACCTTTATCTTATGAGCTTGACAAATGAGAAATCTAAAATCAAATGCTGGAGAATAAACTTTTTTCCCCAAAATCTATCAAAAGCCTTCCCATCCTAGTCAGAAGGAGAGGTGGATTAGTACTAGCCAAGTGTTTATTAGCAGCTGAATTTACTAAAGCACTAGCTGCTGGATCAGATCTGGGATGAGTGTAGAAGAACTTAAAAGACTGAGGAACTTTGTAACTATATAGCAGGCTGGCCGTCAGACAAGTTGCAGCCTATGGCAAAAAACATCCTTCGAAGCTGAAAGAACAGGAGAAAGTGGGGTAGGTTCTGGAAATTCCAGTTGTAATAAGTCATAATACTTTCTTAGGGACTGAGGCATATCATGATTTTCCCACTGAAATAACTTGCTCTTTCTGGAAATAACTTCAGAGAAAGAGAATCTTTCAAAGGGGCTGGTCAAAGTGACCCTCTCCTTAGAATCTGAATCAAAACCTGGGAAGAAAAAACACAATCTGTCCCTTCAAAATCATTTTGAAGTTCAAAATCTTGAACCTCTTCAAACAATAAAGAATCCCTTTTTCTTTTAACAGAAACTGCCATAGTGGCGGGGTTAACAGCATGAACTAAACCCTGAGCTAAAGTCCAATAAATCACTCCTGTCAACGGCAACTGACATAGGAGAAGAGACAAGTTTGTTTTGTTTCTTTTTGCAGGAATACTTTTGCCAGGGAAAAAATGCACCCTACGGATGGACATAGCTTTCGGCTAGGTAAAGTGTCATTCTTTGTCCCTTCTCTCGAGATCAACAAGAGTAGCTCTCCCTTGCTATCACAGTCACTCCAACAGCCACAGAAGGTCTAATCCCTGGTCCACAGTGGCTATAGGGACTACACCATCAAGAGCCAGGGGAAAAAGCTGAATGGTCTGAAGAACCAGCTTTCACCACCTCAGGGTCACCAACCTGTGGCTGAGGCACTTTAGCAGCCTCCTGTGGTGGCAAAGGCTGTTTTAATAAATTTCTTCTGTTTTATGGAAGAATGAAGAAAGTACAGTTGTGTGCACTTACCATAAATGTAGACGTTCGAGTGTATTCACTGTTGCAGTCATCACATTTGGGTTATCTGCTTGCAGGTAGCCCTCAGTTGGCATGATTATCAAAGTCTTGGGTCCTGTGTTGGTTGCGGTCTCATCTTCCATGACGTCAGGGGTAAAAAGCATGCAGCCGACGCCATCAGTTTTTCTTGCCCCAGATGTCAAGTGCCCCCATAATGGGAAGCAATTATATATACAAGGTTACACCTCCAACAAAAAAGCAAATACACCAAAAAGCTTTAAGCATAGTAAACAAGAAAAGAGGTATAGTCAATAGAAGTCAGGGGCTGGAGGGAGGGTAACCAGGACTGCAACAGTGAATACACTCGAACATCTACATTTATGGTAAGTGTACACAACTGTACTATGTTCTTAGTGTTTCACTGTTGCAGTCATAACATTTGGGTAGATTCCCAAAGCTAAAGATGGGAGGAGGCAATTTAGATAGCATTTGGACCAGCTAAAAGGCCCTGCAAGACTGCAGTAGCAAAGCCAGCTCTGGATTCAGAAAAAATTGGCAAGTGGTAATGTTTGGTGAAGGTATGTACAGAACTCCAGGTAGCAGCTTCTAGGATGTCCCTGGTAGGGACACCTCTGAGAAAGGCTGTAGAGGTAGATGCAGCCCTGGTAGAATGCGGTCTTATCTCCTGTGGGGTAGGTTTTCCATGGTGCTTATAGCAGAAATGAATGCAATGGCCTATCCACTTAAATATGGTTTGCTTTGCAATGGCCTTCCCCTCTGCCCCTGCAGCATATGCCACCAGCAGCTGTTCAGATTTCCTGAGAGGCTTAGTCCTGTCCAAGTAAAATCTAAGCTGTCTGTGCACGTCCAAGGAGTGTAGAATTCGTTCCCCTTTGTTCTGTGGATTAGAAAAGAAGGTTGACAAATGAATGGACCGATTAAGGGCTACAGTGGATACTACCTTGGGCATAAACAAGGGATTGGTCTTTAGGGACACCCTGTCCGCATGAAAGATGATGAAAGGCTCCACTGTCATGAGGGCCTGTAATTTAGACACCCTTCTTGCTGAAGTGATGGCTAGAAGGAAGACTGATTTCCAAGAAAGGAATTTCAACTCTGCATTTGCAGGTGGCTCAAAGGGAGGAAGAGTGAGCTTTTCCAATACAAAGCTAAGGTCCCAGGCTGGAGTAGGGGCTCTCCTGGGTGTAAAGTTTTTGGTCCCTCTGAGGAATTGCTTCAGCAGTGGATGAGAGAAGAGGGGTGGTTCTATATTGCAATGCGCTGAAATGGCTGAGGCATGAATTTTGATGGAATAAAAGGAAAGGCCCTTGTGAAGCATCTCAGTTAAGTACTGAAGAATATGGGGTAAATTGGGTACTGCTGTGCCCATCCCCTGAGTTTGGCTCCAGGAACAGAATACTTTCCATTTTTCAGCATAGGACTTTCTAGTACTAGGCCTCCTTGCCTCCAGAATGACATCCATCACTTGCTTACTGAGGGATGGTAACAGAGATGTCAGGTAATTAAACCAGGCTGCAAGGTTCAGGGTTTGAAGCTGTGGGTGCAGAATCTGGCCCTCCTGCTGGGACAGCAGGGCAGGGATCTAATGCAGGTGCCATGGTGTTAGCAGTGACACATTGCGCAAGAGGAGGTACCAGTGTTGGCGAGGCCAGTCCGGTGCAATCAGTATTGTCTTTGGTTTGTCCTGTTTGGTCTTTAGTAGCAATTTGGAGAGTAGAGGCAGTGGGTGAAGGACAGGGCATCCACTTTCCAAGTCTGTTTGTGAGGAGTCCTTGTGCAGAATTTGTCCAATTGGTAGTTCTGAGGGGAGGCAAACAGGTCTATCTCTGGGCTCCCCCATTAAGTTCTCAACATGTTGAATATCTTTGGTTCCAGTTTCCACTCGTGTGAGTCCATGAGATTTCTGCTTAGGTCATCTGCCAGTGTATTTAGCTTTCCTGGCAGGAATTAAGCCTGTAGGTGCACTTGGCAGCTCAAGGCTGTGTTCCACAGAGCCATGGCTAGTTTGCAAAGAGGGCATGAGTGGGTCCCCCCCTGCTTGTTTATGTACCACATAACAGTGGTGTTGTCCGTCTTTACCAATAATGGTCCTAGAAGAATGTAGTCCTTGAAGGCTGTCAGAGCATGTTTCTCTGGCGTGAGGTAGGCCATCTGGGAAGTTGTATTCAAGCTTGCTCCCAGGAATACAATTTGTTGGCAGGGTACAGGATTTGACTTCTTTTCGTTTATGGTGTACCCCAGACAAGTTAGTAATTTCTGTACAAATGCCAGATGGTTTAATAGTATGTCCTGGCTTTCTGCCTGAATTAGACAATCGTCCAGGTATGGGTATATCTGAATATTTCTTTGCCTGCAAAATGCAATGACTGGAGCTAGGCACTTTGTGAATATCCTGGGCGCAGTAGATAAGCCAAAGGGCAGTGCAGAGAACTTATAATGCATGTAGCCTGCTCTGAAGCATAGGTATCTTCTGCAAGATTCCCTTATTGGGATGTGCAGGTAGGCTTCCTTTAAATCCAGTGTTGCCAACCAGGCATTTTTGCCTAGCATGGGAAGCAGCTGATGAAGAGTTAGCATCTTGAATTTTGGGATTACCATAAATGTGTTTAGGATAAACAGGTCCAGGATAGGATGCCAGGAATCGTCTTTCCTGGGTACCAGGAAAAGTCTTGAGTAAAAAACTTGCCCCCATTCTTCTTCTGGGACAGGTTGAATAGCCCTGATGCTTAAAAGAGAGAGAACCTGCTTTTGAGCCTCTGCCCACAGATTTGGGGGTAGGTCTGGCCAACTGTTTGGGGTTGGTAAGGAGTGGAAGTGGAATCTGTATCCTTGGGAAACTATATTTAGACCCCATTTGTCCTGGGTAATGAGTTCCCAATTTTTTGCATGCAGGGCGATCTTCCCCCAAAAGGAACAGTCAGCTTGAGCAGGGCTTGGAACGTTTAAAGTTAAGTCATTGAGACAGTTTACCATAGGGGGGAGTCTTACTATTCCCTGCTTTGGAAGAGGGAGTCCCCCACTGCTTAGTCCTGTGAGCACCCTGGGACTGAAGCCGGAGTGTTCTTCTGGTTCTGGGTCTGGACTGAGAAGGCCTGGAAGAGGCAGGAAAGGACCAATTCTTAGAAGGCCAATGCTTGCTAAATCTGGGAGGCTGTACTTGCAGGAAATCTTTAACAGTTTGCATAGCTTTAGCTTTTTCCTCCATCTTTTTAAGTACTTCTTCTGCTTTGTTGCCGAACAGGCGGTCTTGGTTTAAGGGAGCATCCAGTAATTTAGCTTTAACACAATCTGGCAAAGATTGCTCCTTAAGCCAAGCATGTCTTCTAAGTACAGACCCAGTGACAGCAGCCCTGCAAGATGCCTCTAATGAATCAAAACCACATTGCAAAGTATGTTTTCCCACTTGTTCAGCAGAATGCATTAAATCCTGTAATTCTTTATTTTCAGCACAATCAGGAATCAACATCATTTTCTGTTTAAGCAATCCAATAATATGTTGCTGATACTTCAACATATGAAACTGGCAGTTTAAGGCCCTAATGGCTAACGTTGCAGAAGTGCATACCTTCTTACCCCATCTATCCAGCACCCTGGAATCTCTATCAGAGGGGGTAGGATTTTTGGCAGTAGTGGCCTTAATCCCCTTGGGTCCCTGTGAAATGGACTAAGGATCCGCAGTAGGATTTTTAAAAAGGAATTTGTGAGAGTCAGGTACCCTGTAATACCCATCAGGTTTTCTGGGAGCAGGAGGTAAAGTGTCAGGGACCAGGCTAGATTCCGAGAAGGCATCATCTACAATGTCCAGGAGGGATAGCTAAAGGCCTGTGTTGAGGCAGGAGTAAGAATTCTCTAAGTCTCTTTTTGGAGTCAGAGAAATCATGGCTTTCCCAGCGGAAATGCTCCCTAAGAGTATGCAAGGTTTCATCAAAAGAGAAATCTTCTGGAGGGGAAGCAGAGGGACTGGAGTCCTCTGCATCAGAATCCTCAGAGGTAGAAAAGGGCAAATCTTGGTCATCAGAAAAAACAGAAATTTCAGAATCCTGATCAGAAGATTCAGAAGGAAAATCAGTTCTCGGTCTCTTAGAGGGAGAAAGATGGCTTCCCCTGATTAGAGTAATAAGGTCTTCAGCCATTCTTATCATTTGTTTTTTAGGCATAGGGGTCTGACCATGCGGTCTGGGCGTCATTTTTCTGGGCATGGATCGAGTTTTAGGCCTTGAAGAAGAAGATGGCGGTTTAATATGCAAGTCAGTAGGCCTGAATACACCCTTAGAAGCCAGTGCCTGTGCCTGTGCCAGTGCCTGCACAGCGGCTCCGGACCCATCCAAAGTAGAGACATCCGCAAGTTCCACAGTCGAAGAATCATCTCACGGCATACCGGACTCTGAATGGGTCTCAGTAGAGGCCTGCGAATCTGAAGTAGCAGGTATCAGGGGCTGCGAAAGCATCTCACTTGAGTACTGGCGAACTGGCGACTAGCTTAGGAGAAGCATCGTCGGCAGCTTTGGACCTATGCGGTCTGTCTCTGTCTTTATCTTTGGGTTTTTTCGGAATGTCAGTAGTCAGGTGGCTTACCGAAGCCATTTCTGAATAATTGAACAGAGTATCAAAATATTTAGATGCGAAAATGAACCGATGGCGAATAGTACTAGGTTTGAATAAGAGGCACAAAACCGACAGCGAGGTACATCGTGGACTGGGCCTAGGCAAGGAATGCAGTACGAATTAAAATCTTTATGAGGTATTTGCTTTCCACAAGAAACAGAATTGTTAACTTTTACTGACATTGGTTTAGAGCAAGAAAAAGGTTCCCCAACGGGGTACTTAGCTTAGTTGAAGACTTCGGATCTGAAACTCGATAATGAAAATTTCAGGAGTCGGCCGACCAGCAATTGCAAACTGCTTCTGCTTTGGGCACCACACGGTAAGAAAGACTGATGTAATGGTGTAGGCTGCATGCTTTATACCCATGACTCCCTGATGTCATGGAAGATGAGACAGCAGCCGGCACAGGACCCAAGACTTTGATAATCAGGCCGACTGAGGGCTACCTGCAAGCAGATAACCCAAATGTGATGACTGTAACAGTGAAACATAAAGAATATCTGAGAAAATGGTGGCTTCTTCCACAGTTAAGTCAGAAAAAAAAAGACGCCTAAATCCCAGGGAAGCCTGACAGCAGTAGTAGATAATCGGGTAAGTTGTAAAAATGCAACTTTTTCCGTTTAAACACAGTAAAAGCACTTGAAACATTTATCTGCAGCCACCAAATGCAAAATAACACATCCTTTATCACAGTTAAAGTAGTTTAAAAAGTTAAACAAATTTTACCACAAAAGTAAAAAAAGTGACATTTTAAAAGTAAATACAGTCATGTGACAGTCATTAAAAACACTTTTTACAAACTTTACTAACAAAGTCTTAATAATAAAGTTTCACACAATCTATGATTTCTTTCTTAAAAAATTCAAGTCCCCCTCCCCAGTATTGAAACAGCATTAGCCAACTATTGATCCATGAAAGCTTGCAAGAGGAGTATTTTTCTGTGGCAGAAAAGCTCTAAAGGGCTTGGCTCCCTAACTACTCCTTTAAGTCAGCTCAGCTTAAGCTGTGTAATGACTTGGATGCATGGAAGTTGCCCTGAAAGCTTTGGAAGCTGACTGGATGTTAAATTCTTAGCAGGATATAACCCATATAGTTAAGGCTGCTGCAGCAGTAATCCATATGATGACCATTCATAAAGTACATCCATCCTGTCCAATTAAGGGTCATATGGGCCCACAGCCTCTCCAAGTAAGCGATGGACCAGAAGCAAGGACCAGCCATATATAGAATGCCAGTCCACTGTACAGTGCAAACACTCAGACATTTATATTTAGGGTCAAATTTTGCATTGCCAATCCGCTAGTGTGGAAGGAAGCCGCAAACACGCAAGTTAGCACTGGCAGGCCATGCAAACCCCAGTGGCATTCCAGTGCAGAAATACATACAGAAACTGAGGAACTAGCACTGTGAATCGACAATGCTAATTGTTGCACCACCATACTGACCAGCCATAAAGTTACAGAAGTACATAATCATATGAAGAATATGGAAAGAAACTAACACAACAGTCAAGCACTCTGCTATAAATGACAAACTTAATCATCTAACAGGAGACAGGAGATGGTTCAGTCCTGACATTATCTGCCACTCCACTCAGAAAAATCCACATTTATGAAAGATCACAGTTGTCCTCAGGTGATCACAGTTGCTGTAACTTAAAGCATTACAAATGCTCTTGTACCCAGCTGCCAGTGCTGAGCATCTCCAAAAGAAAGCCACTTTTAAGGAGCCAGGAAAGCTTATGCATATGTACCGTTCCAAGTACTCATCTTTCATTCTCACTACATGGCACAATTAAACCCAATGTACACCAGTGCCACCAACCAGAGGACATAAAATTAACAATTAAAAATCTTTTCATCCAAAGAGAAAGGTACGATCCTCATGCAAACCCAATCTTACCTAGTAATTTGGTCCTAAAGGCACATGCTACTACTGCTTCATCAGTCTGGCACTGCAGAATGCGGCTAATCCTGTAGAGAACAAATTACATGTTTCGCCAGATGTACAAAATATTATATTCATGCGCCTTGCTTCTAGGTTAGCATTTTTTTTACTCCACAAAAGATATTCATGACACCAAACTAAAACCCTAACATGTTTAATACCCAGCTAACATGCATGCATGCAGTGCCTATAAAGACTAGTGGGTATATTAAGCATTTTGGAATGAAGTGACTCAAGAAAAGATCACTAGGTAAAATAAGCTGTTACACACCTGCAGAGAAGAAATTAGGACATAAAGTTACAAACATGCTAAATAAACAACTTGATGATAAATGCAAGTGGAATAATGCCATTGTTTCACTACTTAACTGTATAAAATGTTATACACCACACTATAATCAACCTTTTATACAGTTTTAATCCTGTTTCCCCATTATGTCCTGCTATCACCCTCTATGCTTTTAGCTAACAAAGAACTTGTTTTACCATTCTGACAATTATTTTCTGGATCAAGCTAAAGTTCACGACTACAAAAACATAGAATCTGCTAGAAGACTGACTGCTTAACTCACAGCAGTCTGACCATTATCCTACATAGCTCAACTGGTGTATTTCTCTTAAGGGGTTCACTGCAATACAATGCCCTAATTTCTTCTACATCCTGCAAAACTGCATTAGGTCTACTCCATGCATTTAGGAAATCCACTAGTTTCTCTGGAATTTTGTTCCACATACTTACAGTCCTTTTGAAAAAAGAAAAACTATACATATATGTATACACATATATATATATAATGTATATATGTGTGTGTGTGTTTGTGTGTGTGTGTGTGTGTGTGTGTGTGTGTGCGTATGTATATGATTTTTTATATATATATATATATATATATATATATATATATGTGTGTGTGTGTGTGTGTGTGTATGTATATGTGTGTGTGTGCATATATATATATATATATATATATATATATATATATATATATATATATATATATATATATATATCTTACATCTATATATAACAGACATACACCCCCCCACACCTTTCACAACATGTCCCCTTTCTGCAACTTATGTCCCTTGTCCATGTATGCTTCCGCCGGTGACAGATTTTGCCATAAATTCCCTTAAAGTAGGAAAGTGTTTCTATCCCACATCCTGACTCTTCATTCCACAGTATACATATTAACTTCTTTAAGGAAAATCTCATGTCTTCTGCAGCAGTCCCTGCACTCCTTTTGCTGCCCTTCTTTAAAAATCATTCAGTGCGCCACTGTTGTGGAAGAAGTGAGGTCTCTGAAGCTCTACAACGTCCGGCAGATTTAACTTCATTAAGGGCTTTTACAGGTGTATGTATTTCCACTAGTGACATCCCTCACTACTTATCTCACAGCCCTTCCAGCCACCATTACTGCTTCTTTTCATCAACCATCTTTAGATCCTCTGACATAATTACACCAAAGATCCCCTGCTGTGTTCACTATCATACCTCCCCATTATATTGTCTGCCACTTGGATTTTGCTACTCAGATGCATCATCTTGCAATTTTCTGCAGTGACCTCAATCTACCACACAATTAGCATGTTGGCCTCATGGTTTAGGAGCACCTCCTCAAAACTCCTGGGAGTTCAGTTCTGACCACCAGTCACTGCTGTTTGGAGTTTGTACCTTACCCCAGGACTGAGTGAGTTTTCTGTGGGCACTCAACTTTACTACAATGTGCCAAAAAGTACACCAGCTGAACAGATCCTTTAAGCAACTGATCCAGGCCCCAGAAGACAAAGTAAATGTAATAACCCTACACACACACACACACACACACACACATATATATATATATATATATATATATATATATATATATACACACACACACACACACACACATATATATATAGATATATAGATATATATATATATATATATATATATATATATAGATAGATAGATAGATATGGGTGTCATTCACACTGTCAGATCTTCTGTTCTTTAATAGAGCGAATTGCTTGGGAAGTTCACTGAGCAACTTTTAAGTGTATCTACTTAAAGGTGTGTGTGTGTGTGTGTGTGTGTGTGTGTGTGTGTGTGTGTGTGTGTGTGTGTGTATATATATATATATATATATATATATATATATATATATATATATATATACACACACACAGTCGAGAGTCGATTATCTGAACGTCAATTATTCGAAATGTCAATTAGCAGAACCAGCCTTCCAAAATCTTCGAACAGAAAAATCATAAAGTCTGAATATGTAAACATTATATGTATTCGCTTGAGCATGTTTTATGAGCTTGTAGCCAGCTCATGCGTGAAAAATATTCTTTATTGTCCACTGGAATCACTGAATGGCTGAAAAGTATATTCCTACGTGCAGATAAAAAAGATTTTAGAAGTTTTTTTATCCAGTTCAATTATATGTTTGGTTATTTGAATAGTCTGATTATCCGAACTATCCTAGGACCCAATTAGTTTGGATAATCTACTCTCTACTGAATATATATATATATATATATATATATATATATATATATATATATATATATATAAATACACACACAGATAATATCACACACGTGTGGGGCTAGGTATCTCATGTTCCCTATGATTGTTTGCTTCATATTTTTCCTATGTTCCTAGTTCGTATTGCCCATCTAAATGTTAAAACATTTTAATACAAACCACCATACTTATGAAATGTCCACAAAAAGAAAGGTTCCCAGCAACATCTGTCAGATATTTTAAAGAGTTTTACATTTAGCCAAAATAAAACCATGCACTGCAAAGATGAATCTCATCATAAAATAACTCAATGCAAATGCAACATATCACAGATCACAGGTTTAAAATTCAAAGTTACCACCACCCACCCAATCTCCTGCTGCAATCTGGTCCTTAAGAGGGAAAATTCACCAAACTGTAAAAATCACAACGTCACTCTGCAAATCTGGCTGAATGAATCAAAAGACAATAAAGACTTCCTTTAAAATAAAAAGGCTGTTTGATTCTCACTTAGAATTTGGAATTAGCGCTTTCATTTTGTTTTACAGGACTTCTTCAGATTCAATTGAATCATTCAGCCAGATTTGCAGAGTGATATTGTGATTTACTGCCTATTCCTGCATTTTAACTACTATTCTGCTTTGGTTAAACTGTGAAGAAGCTGATTAGAAAGATCAGATAAAGGGGAAAATGGGACTAGAAATTTCGTAACAGAAAGAAGACAGGGCTGTCACATTAGACAAAAAATAAGTGAAGCACGAAACCAGGATGGGATGGAGGAAGGGAAGGAGATCAGGACAGCATGGAATGGAGCTACAATAGGAATCTAGGAACAGCCAGGAAGAAGCTACTTGCGGCATCTTCGATGAAAAGCATGTGAGGATAAGGGGCCCAATATGTGAAATCTGTGAACTTGGTCTAACACAACATTGGCGGGGGTATACTAGGTAAGAACAGATGTTTACATTGGGGAGAAATTAGGCAGGAGACAGATGGAACATGGGGGAAAAACTCTGAAGGCATAAGTGATGATGTGTTAATAAACAAGAGACAGGAGGAGGAGAAGAAGAAACAGGAAAAAACAGGGTAAGAATAAAGAAGAGGGAACACAGACTGACCAAGGGGTACAACGTAAGGACAAAGGTGTTAAGAAGCACTACAGTGGCAATAGGAAGGACTGCAGAATGTGTGAAGGTGAAAAATACAGGAGGTAATCCCTAGAGAATCAAGTAGAGGAGGAACCTATGCTATAGCAAAAAGAGATGGCAAAATGGTCAGGTGAAAGGCAAAATAAATGAAAGAGAATAAAAAGTGCAAATAAAACATATTGTGCTTTTGCCCTTGGATTTTTCTTATTACTGTTAAACCCAGTTGATCGAGCCTTGTAATAAAGTCAGAAAACAGAGCCGAAGAACCTCAATGGGACTTGTGCACATATGGGCAAATGATCTTGAAGACAGCACAACTGAGACAGTGAAGAAGACAGCAGACAGAAGGAACTTTGTAGCACTGTGAAAAGAAAAAGAAATGTACTTCAGAGAATGGGACTGGTTCATTAAGTATGAGATATAGAGATTAGAGAAGTACAACAGTATTGAAGAATGTTTACAAATGTACCGAAGAAACACAGCAGAAGTTTTGACTGCGATATGTCTTCGGTGTGGACAGACATAAATGTTGAAAGTTGAGCAGTAAAGGTGAAGTACAACAGAAGTCTCTAAAAAATTTTTACTGCAACAGGAAATGGGACACTACAAAAGATGATAAAGAGAAACAATAAGGAAAGAAGTGATGAATGAAAGAGATGATGTCCAGCGCTAGAACCTTGTGTAAATGAGTAAGATGCATGGTCCCTAGTCCCAAAGTACTAATGAGAAATGCAATAAGGACAAAGATTTAAGATTACAGGAGTAGAACCATTATTCTGCCAAGACGTACAGTGGTGAAATATGAACTGGGGACAGGAAAGACCAACATCTGACTGAGGGAGGAATGAAAAAAAGAAGAGAAATACAGAAATAAAAGGCCAAAACAAAAGACGTGCAAAAGGGTAACAAATGAAAGGAGGAAGGCAAACAAAAGAATGCAAACCTAGAAAATAAGCTGAAAAAAGAAGGCCAAATGAAAGGGAGCAAATTGCCATCAGGTAGGTTACTGTAGCCCATGGAATAAAAGTAAAAACAATGAGGTTCAGTTACAAATGGATTTTCAACAGATACATGAAAAAAAATAGATTAATGGAAAGAGTACATTCCAGAATGCTACAAATCATGCAGCTATTCTTTACTAAAGTATTTGAGAAAGAAGAGTAAAACAAGGTGTCAGCTTGATAAAGGAAAAACATAGACAAATTAGCATAAGGTAAAATGACCAAGAAGGAACTTAAGGACATTGGGAAGACAAAATATAAAAGTTCAGGTGCTAAAAAAGCTTATTTGGTAACACTAGTTAAACTCTAATGTCTCTCTCTCTCTAGACAATGTAGTAGTGCTGCAGAACTATAGCATGGTAATGGTTCCAGTGCACAAGGCTGGCTCTGGGGGGAACAAGACAGTCACCACACCTGTCCCAACAAAACCTAAGGAAAGCGCCGTGTTGCCAGCCTGACACCCAACTTTCAAAGACAGCACACCCATTCACACACGCACCTACCTGCACATCTTTATACATCACTCGACCATGGGGAGGACATGCAGACTCCACACAGAAGGCACTCCAGCCGAGAATCGAACAGGAGAATCTCTTACTGTGAGGCGACAACGCTAACCACTGCACCACCGCTTAAGTAAAGGTTGGAATTTTCATTTCTAATTGTAAGAAATCATGTCTGAGTTGCTACTTGAAATCTATGGTATGGTATGGCATCAATTCTCCACAAAATAAACAAATAAAATGGATGTTAATTTCACCTAAATATGTTACAAAATTATCATTTTTAGACTTTGGGTGAGATGCATAAAAAACACGTTACATTTGTGCACCTGGCCATACCCCATTTAGACAAGAAGCACATCAGTTCACAGGTTTTTATGTAATGGAAAACATCAAGTGAAGTCACCACCTGACCTCTATTTTTCTGTCAGAGTTTTAAAATGACAATGTGCAGTCTCAACAATGAAAGGATATCTGTGTTATCATGCCCAAGTAAACCCAAGATTGAATGGACAGCGTTGAGCTCCACTAAGAGGCGATATAGGTTAGGCATGGTGGCAATCACATGCATCTCCTGTATGATGTCATTCAGATCCAGTTCCGACTCCATGAATCTGTAAAACAGCAAAAAATGGCCCACATGTAAGTTAGTGATGCAACATCATTCTTATCTTTTATCATCAGCACCTCTGTCAGACTGCATTAAAGTATAAAAGTTCTTCTAGCTTTCAAATTACAAGTTTGTAGGCAAGTATTAGGCTAGCTGCCCTTGTGGGCCATTTTAAGCCTAGCCATTTTCCCTTCCAAACGTGAGAATTAAATCTTGTCCCTTGGGTGTATGAGGTAAATACCTTACCCATTATACCAACCCCCATATCTTTTACTGATTTATAAACTCCTTCCTCAATCTTTCCTAACCAATTCTCTTTATCATCATTTCAGTACATTAACAGGACTGCAAGTAAACACTTCAATTAAATTAAGATATGGTGATAGCAGGTAAGAAGACCAAGACATAACCCAGTTTTATTAAACTTACTCTAAGTGGTCATCCCATAAGCTTTGGGACGATGATAAGCATTAAAAGCTACAGTAGTCAGTTTAATGTATTTATAAGGAATTTCATTTTTATTTTCCTACATCTTTCTTGCAGCAATGAAATGGACTGTACCTGCCCAACATTACGGCATAGTATAGTACAGTACAGTACAGTACAGTATAGTATAGATCAAAGAGCTGCTGCACCATGGGCCTTCAAGCAATACCATAGTGTTACTGTAATTAAAAAGAAACAGTTACTCATGCAAGGTAGTAGATGCAACTTGCAAGGAAGGTTTACGTTCATAAATACTGGATGCATTCAGAAATGTATGGACTAATTAGTTCACTAGCACAGGGGTAAGGAACTGTGTAAAGTGCCAACAAAGAGAGAATGACAATTTTAACTTACAAGATCTACTACTCATAAGAACATGAAACAAACGGTCCTATTTATAAATTGTATCAATCCTGCCTTACTTATCCTACTATCTTCATTCTTTACTACCCTACAAAAGCTGCATGTTACTCTATTCCACCTAATCCACTGCTCAAAGATCAACTAATAGTTACATTTGGAACTTCCTTTTTCATTACATAAATATCTGACTAAACTCTGAAGACACGAAGGATGCAAGGAGACTATGGCAAGGCATACGGGAGATCACTGACTACAAAATCAGGTCAGCACAGTGTGAGAACAGCATCAAATTCCTGGACAGTTTGAACATCTTTTTTGGTAGATTTGAGGAAAGACAAAAGGTTGGCACTAAAGCTACCCACTGATGAGAAGGAGTACTCAGCCTCAGCACAGAGGAGGTACGAAGAGGATTAAGGAGAGTGAACCCCAGGAAAGCTGCTGGCCCAGACAATATACTGGGCAAGGTGTTAAAAAGGCTGTGCTGATCAACTATGCACAGTACTCAAGGAAATATTTAACACCTCTCTTGCCATGGCAAAAGTACCCTCATGCTACAAAGAAACTAACATCATCCCACTACCTATAAAAAACACTCCCTCCAGCCCAAACAACTACAGACTAGTCGCTCCAACATCCACTGTTATGAAATGCTTTCAGCAGCTGATCAAACAGCACCTTTCATCATACCTACCTACTGATTTTGACCCTCTGCAGTTTTAATACAGAGCTAATAGTTCCACTGCTGATGCCATATCAGTAGCACTACACATCTCCCTTCAGCATTTAGTGGGCAAACACAACTATGCGAGGATGCTGTTCATAGACTTCAGCTCTGCAATTAATAGTGGTACCAATGCAGCTGATAGAAAAACTGGCACATTTAGGAATCAGTAAACATCTCTGTACCTGGATTCTGGGCTTCCTGATTGAGAGACTACAGAGGGTGTGTGTTCAAGTAAGCACACATCAAAGTGCAATCACAATTAACACTGGGGTTCCACAGGGATGTGTTCTCAAGCCCACTGTTATTCACCATCCTGACTCACAACTGCTATGCTAAGCACAAGTCCAACCATCTCAAGTTTGTCGACAACACCACAGTCATTGGGCTCATTACAAATGAGGGTTAAAGGGCATAGAGAGTAGGTGGCATCTCTGATCAGTTGGTGTGAGGGGAACAACCTTGACCTGAAGGTAAGCAAGACCAAAGAGATCATCGACTTCAGGAAAAGGAGAACAAACAACCCAGTGCTCAAGATCAATGGTTAATGTGTGGAGAGGGTTAAGAGTATGAAATTCCTGGGTGTACACATATCAGAGGATCTCTCGTGGTCAGGAAACACCAGCCAACTGGTCAGGAAAGGACACCAATGCCTCCACTTTTTAAGAAGGCTTCAAACAGCTAAGCTTCCTCCTCTTATTCTCTCCACCTTCTACAGAGGTGCAAGAGACAGTATCCTCACCTGCAACTTCACAGAGTGGTTTAGAAGCTGCACAGTTACAGAAAGGAAGGCACTACAAAGAGTGGTGAGGCTTGCAGAGAAGGAAAAGTACAGTTTTGTACCTACCATAAATGTAGATGTTCGAAGATCCACATTGCTGCAGTCCTTACTTATGGGTAGTTCGCTGTCCTCGGTCGGCCCAAATACCAAAGTATTAGGTTGACATCGGTCATGGGCGCCTAGATCTGACATCAGAGCGTCAGGGTATAAAGGCGTATGACCGACGTCATATCCTCAGTCTTTTCTTGCCCCAGATGTCAGAAGGCCAAACCAGAAAGGCCACAGCCAAAAACAGAATACCTCCCAAAAACATGCCCAACAACAACCATCACCTAAAGCATAACACCAAGTCTAACTACAGTGGGGAAGGAGGGAGGGTAAATTGGACTGCAGCAATGTGGATCTTCGAACATCTACATTTATGGTAGGTACAAAACTGTACTATGTTCTTCATCTCACATTGCTGCAGTCCTTACTTATGGGTAGAATCCCAAAGCAACGGGAAAGGGAGGATGGTAAAAATCATAAAGCATTAGGGCCGCTAAAATGCCCTGTAAAATTGCAGTGGCAAATCCAGCCCTAGACTTAGAATAAAGAGGAAGGTGGTAATGTTTAGAAAAGGTATGCACTGAACTCCAAGTAGCTGCCTCCAAAATGTCTTTGTAGCTACCCCCGTTAGAAAGGCCGTAGAAGTAGCAGTAGCCCTAGTGGAATGAGGCCTGATTCCAGCAGGAATCTCCTTACCATGATGGGAATAACAGAAAGAAATACAAAACCCAATCCATTTAGAAATAGTTTGTTTTGAAACAGGTTTACCCTGTGAACCCAAAGCAAAAGAAACAAACAATTGCTGAGACTGTCTGAACTCCTTGGTTCTGCTCAAATAATAACGCAACTGCCTGTGAATATCCAAAGTATGCAACATTTTCTCCCCTTTATTTTGGGGGTTTGCATAAAAAGTAGGCAAATGAATAGTTTGATTTAAGGCCACACTAGAAACCACCTTAGGCATAAAGGAAGGATTAGTGCAAAGATACCCTATCCTTATGAAAAATCAGGAAAGGCTCCACTGCCATGAGGGCCTGTAATTCAGAAACCCTTCTTGCAGAGGTAATGGCCAACAAAAAAGCAGTTTTCCATGACAAATACTTTAACTCGGTAGTAGCTGCAGGCTCAAAAGGTTGTAGAGTAAGTTTTTCCAACACAAAATTGAGATCCCAAGCAGGAGTAGGAGCTCTCGTGGGGGTCTTATATTCTTTGCCCCTCTAAGAAATTGCTTAAACCAAGGATGAGAGAATAAAGGAGGGTCACAATCATAGTGAGCAGAAATGGCTGCAGCATGGACCTTTATTGAGGAGAAAGACAAACCCTTGTCCAATAACTCCGTAAGATATTGAAGAGCAACACTTAAATCAGGTTTGGAGACATCAAAGTCCTTTCCTTTGCTCCAAATAAAAATCTCCTCCATTTATCAGCGTAAACTTTCCTGGTACTAGGCCTCCTGGCCTCCAAAATAACATTCAAAACTTGTTGTGGAAGCTGAGACCCTCCAGAGTCTAAAACAGAATATGCCAGGCTGTTAGATGTAGAGACTGAATTTTGACATTGAGGAAGTGACTGTCCTCTTGTGACAAAAGGTGCGGAATCAAAGGCAGAGGCCATGGAGGTTCTCGTACTAAGCTCCTCAGTAGTGGGTACCAGTGTTGTCGAGGCCAATCCGGTGCTATCAAAATCATGGTTGGCTTGTCTTGTCTGGCCTTCAAGAGTACCTTGGGAAGAAGAGGCAGAGGTGGAAAGGCATATACATGCAGATTGTTCCAACTGAATGACAGAGCGTCCACCTTCCAAGCTGTGTGATGAAACATTTTGTGCAAAACTTTGGCAACTGGTAATTTAGTGGAGAAGCGAACAGATCTATGTCTGGAGTTCCCCATAACACTGTCAACTGTTGAAATACATGAGGATCCAATTTCCACTCGTGAGGATCCACTATTTGTCTGCTCAATACATCTGCTAAGGAGTTCTGTGCTCCTGGTAGAAACCTTGCCTGAAGATTGAGGTGTAGATTGAGAGCAGTTTCCCACAGAATCATCGCTTGCCTGCAAAGAGGGTAAGAATGGGTTCCCCCCTGCTTGTTGATGTACCACATGACAGTAGTGTTGTCTGTTTGAATCAACACCTGCCCTGGGTGAAGTAAATCTTTTAAAGCCATCAATGCAAACTGGACTGCTAACATTTCCTTCAAGTTGATATGCAAATGTTGGAGTTTGACAGGCCATGTGTTTTGCACCCATTTTCCACTGAGGTGTGCTGCCCAAGCCTTGTCCGAGGCATCTGTCGTTAGAATCTGACTCGCCTCTGGCCAGGTCACAGAGAGTCCCTTGTTTAGGTGACATTCCTGAGCCCACCACAAAAACTCCTTCCGAATGCAAGGTATTATCTGAATGACAGTGTCTAGATCTTGGCAGTGCTGTGTCCATACATTTTTGAGATACCATTGAAGCTTCCTCATATGCAATTTGGCATTGGGAAGCACCAGAATACAAGATGCCATTAACCCCAAGGCTTGAAGGACTGTCCTTGCAGTCAGCCTGGACCGTAGAGACATTTGATGGAAATAAAGAGAAAGGCTTCTTTGTTTGTCCGGGGTCAAAAGGCCATCTGGGAAGCTGTATTCAGTCTCACACCCAGAAAGCACATGTCCTGAGAGGGTACTAGACTGGACTTTGTTTCGTTCACAGAATACCCTAGGCATCTTAACACTGCCATCACATACTGTAGATGATGAAGAAGTTCGTCCTTTTCTTGTGCAATAATCAGGCAATCGTCCAAATAAGGATAAATCTGTATTCCTCTTAGTCTGAAAAATGCTATCACTGGAGCCAGAACCTTTGTGAACACTCTGGGCAGTAGATAAGCCAAAGGGCAATGCAGAGAACTGATAATGTAAATTTCCAGCCAGCAGGTACCTCCTGCAACTGGGCCTGATAGGAACATGAAGGTAAGCCTCTTTGAGGTCCAGAGTAACCATCCAGTGATCTTTTCCCAACAGAGGTAAAAGTTGTTGTAAAGTCAGCATCTTGAACTTTGGAATGTCCAGGTAAGTGTTGAGGGTAGATAAATCCAAAATTGGTCTCCACGTGTTCCCTTTCTTTGGAACTAGAAACAGGCGAGAATAAAATCCTAGGCCCACTTCTGACAGAGGAACTGGCTGTATAGCTCCTAATTGAAGAAGTAAAGAAATTTGTCTGCGAGCCTCTATCCTTTGCCGAGGAGGGACGTCTGGCATGCCTTTGAAAGGAGGCATGGTATGGAAATAGAACTTGTAACCTCGGTTTATAATGTCCAATACCCATTTGTCCTGGGTGACTAAATGCCAATTTTGCTTGAAAAGAGCCAACTTTCCTCCCAAAGGAGCTGCCAGGCAAGAAGAATCTGGCAGCTGAAAATGTAGGTCATTGGGCCTGTTTACGAAAGGACTGGCCCCTGCCCTCACCAGCAGATTGAGCAGGCGAACTCCATTGTCTCGGCCTGAAAGTATTCTGAGCTCTGCCCCTACCACGCCTAGATCTACCCCTAGACTGAGAATCAGAAGAAGATGCGTCCACCCCTTAGTAGGCCAATTTCTACTAAACTTTGGAGGTTGTACCTGCAAAAAATCTTTAACAGTCTGCATAGACTTAGCCTTGTCTTCCATTTTCTTTAAGACTGACTCCACAGGAGGACCAAACAAAACTTCAGACTGTAAAGGGCATCCAGAATTCTAGAGTTAACATGCTCAGACAAATTCTGATCCTTAAGCCAGGCGTGCCTACGAATAACTGAACCAGTGGCAGCCACCCTAGAAGAAGCCTGTAAAGCATCAAAACCACATTGCAAAGAGTGCTTACCCACCTGTTCAGAAACATGCACTAAATCCTGCAATTCTTTACACTCTATGCCCTCTGCCAAAGCATCCACTTTAGACCTTAGCTGAGAAAGGAGGAAATTCTGATACTTCAACATATGAAACTGGCAGTTCAAAGCTCTCATTGCTAAAGTAGAAGAGGTATACACCTTCTTACCCCATCTATCCAAAGCTCTAGCTTCCTTATCCAGAGGAACGGATTCTTAACAACAGAGGCTCTAACACCCTTAGGCCCCTGACTAATAGTTTCTGGGTCCGCCCTAGGACTCTTATACAGATATTTATGAGCCTCAGGCACCCTGTAATACTTGTCCGGTTTAACTGGGGCAGGAGGCACAGAATCTGGATTAAGGGAAGCTTCCGAAAAAACATCTGAAACAACATCCAAAACCGGAGGTATAGCTAAGGGTCTATGCTGTGGTAAAAACAAGAACTCCCTAAGTCTCTTCCGTGAATCAGAGTAATCCTGTCCCTCCCACTGAAAATGCTCCCTCATGGAATGCAGAGTTTCTGAAAAAGAAAAATCCTCTGGAGGAGAAGCAGAAGGAGTGGAATCCTCTGCATCAGAATCAGAATAAGGAGGGAAATCTTGAATGTCTTCAGCAGAAGACTCTGAATCATCTGAGGCCTGCTCCAAACTTTCCAACTCTGGCTCCATCCTGGGCCTTTTATCAGGAGGGGGAATAGAACCTCTAATTAAAGTAATCAAATCCTCTGCCATTTTAAGCATGTGCTTTTTAGGCACAGACCCTGAAGAACCAGAACTGACACCAGAGGAAGGCAAGACAGACCTGCCCTTAGAAGGAGCCTTAGAAACAGTAGCAGAAGGCCTAACCACCTTAGGCATAGAAGGGAGAATAGTAACCTGAGAGGCCCCTTCAGCCTGACCTGCCTCCTGAGAGGCCACATCCTGTAAAATCAAAGTTTCCCCCTGGGACTCAACAGAAACTTCAGCCGGATCCACCTGTTGAGCTGTAGCTTCTAAAGGTCCGGCGTCCGAAACGGACGAATCATCCTGCCTAGGCTTTAAAGATTTGTCTTTGCGCTTCTTAGTAGAAGCAGGCGTCGGAACATCCGACGGCATATTATAATTACACCTCTTGCCAAAGACTAACCTAGCGCAATCTAACCTCCATTTTATAGTGCGCTCATTAAACCTAGCACAAAACCGACACCCGACTACGTCGTGCTCCGGTCCCAAACAAGGAATACAAAGCGAGTGGTAATCCCTATGCGGTATCTGTTTCCCACAAGAAATACAATTATTCACTTTTTCTGACATCCGGTAAGTAACTGAGGCAAGAAAAAACAAAAATATTCCCCAGCGGGGTACTTAGCCCAACTTGGTATCGGTCTGAAACTCCGAAAACGAAAAATTTCAGAACGCCGAACGGCACTTGCAACGCTGCTTCTGCATCGGACCATGCGGCAAAAAAGACTGAGGATATGACGTCGGTCATGCGCCTTTATACCCTGACGCTCTGATGTCAGATCTAGGTGCCCATGACCGACGTCAACCTAATACTTTGGTATTCGGGCCGACCGAGGACAGCGGACTACCCATAAGTAAGGACTGCAGCAATGTGAGATGAAGAACATCAGGGTTCCAGTCTTGAATCGATACAATATCTTTATTTTGCAAGAAGCATCCAAAAGGCTACCAAAATATACAGGACAACATGCATCCTGCACATGGACTGCTTATGCATCTGGCATCGGGCAGGAGATATCACAGCATCTGCTGCAAAAAGATTCAGTAACAGTTTCTACCCCACAGTGATTAGATTTCTGAACTCGGGCACTAGTCCCAGGGGTCTGGACACAAGTCATTTTTTATTTATTTGAGCAATATATACTTACATATATTCCAATTTCAATATTTATTTATTATATCCATAGTCAGTACTATTTAACTCAAGTGCAATATTAGACAAATAACTTAGGCATTTCAAAAGTTGTTTTGTTTTACTTTAAATAGGGTAGTTAATTTAAGTCAGGGGAGGGTATTCTTTTCACATATGAGTGTTGGTAAATGTCTCTGCTCTTTCTTGCGTGTATTGGGAGTAGTACTGTATTTGTTAGTTATGTTTATTCCTTTACTTGTATGTGTTGTTTCACTTTCCTTTGTAATCTCAAGAACTGACGTGATGCATGAAATTTTGTTCAGGCTACACATGTATAGTTCTAAATGACAAAGTTTGCTTTGACTTTAAACACATTACTCTGAAACACCTCTAGCCCTTTAAAACATATTGCAGAAATGAAAAATATTGCATGTAATAATACAACTACTAAGACATTTTGTTTACTGCTCAACTGCCTTGTACTCTGTTTTCCATTATTAATGGTGTTTTTCTTCTTGGGCTACCACTGAAAGTGGGCCTTTACAACAGGTTCAATCAACCCATCCCAGTCAACAAAGTAAGCAAGCAGACAGATAAAAAAAGACATTCTGGTCACTAAAGGGTTAGCCAAGGAGCAGGATCAAAGCAAGAATATGGACTACTTTTCTTATATGGTTTAAAACTAGGGGGATCCAGAACTATCAGTCCAACCCCCAAATGAATTGCTGAAAACCGGTAACACCATGACAGTGCTTAGTGTGCTGTGTGCGGTCATGGCTGTTACAAGTACAATCTTTGATGGTTGTCTAAGAAGTTCCCTGGCTACCTACAAGGATTATGCTCCAGTTTCCTGACATTTCTATCCTTTACAACAGTAATACCTTTAAAGCATCCACTACACAATCAGTCTGGGGTATACCATCTCTCACCAAACAGAAATGCTCAGCAATGGCTGGAACCACATAACCTGAACAAAACATAGAGAATGGGACACCACAGACAAATGATGCAAGGACATACACATGGCAATTTGTGGGAGGCAGGGGAGCAAGTAAAAGTACAGTTTTGTACCTACCATAAATGTAGATGTTCGAGGATCCACATTGCTGCAGTCCTAACACAGGGGTAGTCCGCTGTCCCAGTCGGCCCGAATACCAAAGTATATGGCTGACGTCGGTCAAGGCGCATTAGTCTGACGTCAGGACGTCAGGGTACTAATGCGCATGACCGACGTCATATCCTCAGTCTTTTCTTGCCCCAGATGTCAGAAGACCCTAAAAAGATAAGGCCCAAACCAAAAAACACCAAACACTCCTGCACCAAAAATATGTACAATATATACAAAATTACAAGAGTATAACCTCACCCACACAACCACCCCTAAACACAGAGGGGAAGGAGGGAGGGTAAATTGGACTGCAGCAATGTGGATCCTCGAACATCTACATTTATGGTAGGTACAAAACTGTACTATGTTCTTCATTCCACATTGCTGCAGTCCTAACACTTGGGTAGAATCCCAAAGCAGAGGTAAGGGAGGCTGGCAAATCATAAAGAAGCAGGAGCTGTCAACATGCCTTGCAAAATAGCTGTGGCAAAACCAGCCCTAGATTTAGAGTAGAGAGGAAGGTGGTAATGCTTAGAGAAAGTATGCACTGAACTCCAAGTAGCTGCCTCCAAAATATCCTTAGTTGCCACCCCCCTGAGAAATGCTGTTGAAGTGGCAGTAGCCCTAGTGGAATGAGGCCTAATCCCAGCTGGAATCTCCTTGCCATGATGGGAATAACAAAATGCAATGCAAAACCCAATCCACTTAGAAATAGTTTGTTTTGACACAGGCTTGCCCTGAGAACTCAAAGCAAAAGAAACAAACAACTGCTGAGACTGCCTAAAATCCTTAGTCCTGCTTAAATAATAACGCAACTGTCTGTGTACATCTAAAGTGTGCAAAATCTTTTCCCCCTTATTTTGGGGATCTGCATAGAAAGTAGGCAAATGAATAGTTTGGTTTAAAGCCACACTAGAAACCACCTTAGGCATAAAAGAAGGATTAGTACGTAATGATACCCTATCCTTATGGAAAATCAAAAAAGGCTCTACCGCCATAAGGGCCTGCAATTCAGAAACCCTTCTTGCAGAAGTAATGGCCAACAAAAAGCAGTCTTCCATGACAAGTATTTCAATTCAGCAGTAGGCGCAGGCTCAAAAGGTTGTAGAGTAAGTTTCTCCAACACAAAATTGAGATCCCAAGCACGAGTAGGAGCTCATTGGGGTCTTATATTCTTTGCCCTCTAAGAAATTGCTTGAACAAAGGATGTGAAAACAATGGTGGGTCACAATCATAGTGAGCTGAAATTGCTGCAGCATGAATCTTAATGGAAGAGAAAGACAAACCTTTGTCCAATAACTCAGTAAGATATTGAAGAGCCACACTCAAATTAGGCTCAGAAATCTCCAAATTCTTTGCTGCACTCCAAAATAAAAATCTCTTCCATTTTTCTGCGTACACTTTCCTCGTACTAGGTCTTCTGGCTTCCATAATCACATTTAAAACTTGTTGAGGAAGTTGAGACCTGCTGTGTTTCAAAACAGAATATGCCAGGCTGTTAGATGAAGAGAGTGAAGCTTGACATTGAGCAGATGACCGTCCCTCTGAGACAACAGGTGTGGAATCAAAGGTAAAGGCCATGGAGGCTTCCTTACCAGACTCCTCAGTAATGGGTACCAGTGTTGCGAGGCCAATCTGGAGCTATTAAAATCATCCTTGGCTTGTCTTGTCTGACCTTTAGGAGCACCTTTGGGAGAAGAGGCAGAGGTGGAAAGGCATACACATGAAGATTTTTCCAACTGAAAGAAAGAGCATCCACTTTCCAAGCTGTGTGATGAAACCTCTTTGTGCAAAACTTTGGCAGCTGGTGGTTTAGTGGAGAAGCGAACAGATCTATGTCTGGAGTTCCCCATGATACTGTCAATTTCGAAATACATGAAGATCCAGTTTCCACTCGTGGGGATCCATGATTTGTCTGCTTAACACATCTGCTAAGGAGTTCTGTGCTCCGGCAGAAACCTTGCCTGAAGAGTTAGTTGCAAGCTGGCGCAGTCTCCCATAAAATCATTGCTTGCCTGCATAACGGGTAAGAATGTGTTCCCCTTGTTTGTTGATGTACCACATGACAGTTGTGTTGTCTGTTAGAATCAACACCTGCCCTGGAAGAAGTAACTCCTTGAAAGCCATTAATGCAAACTGGACTGCTAACATCTCCTTCATGTTGATATGTAGATGCTGTAGTCTGGCAGGCCACTTGTCTTGTATCCACTTTCCATTTAGATGAGCTCCCCAAGCAATGTCTGAGGCATCTGTCGTTAGAATCTGACTCGCCTCTGGCGGGTCACAGAGAGTCCCTTGTTTAGGTGACATTCCTGAGCCCACCACAAAAATTCCTGTTGAATGCAAGGTATTATTTGAATGACAGTGTCCAAATCCTGGCAGTGCTGTGTCCATACATTTTGAGATACCATTGCAGCTTCCTCATATGCAGTTTGGCATTGGGAAGCACCAGAATACAAGATGCCATGAACCCTAAGGCTTGAAGGACTGTCCTTGCAGTCAGCCCGGACTGAAGAGATAGTTGATGGAAGTAAATGGAAAGATTCTTTTGTTTGTCCGGGGTTAAAAATGCCATCTGGGCTGCTGTATTCAGTCTCACACCCAGAAAGCACATGTCTTGAGAGGTACTAGACTGGACTTTATTTCGTTCACAGAATACCCTAGGCATCTTAGCACTGCTATCACATATTCCAAATGCTGTAAAAGGTCTTCCTTTTCTTGAGCCAGAATCAGGCAGTCGTCCAAGTAAGGATAGATTTGTATTCCTTTTAGCCTGAAGTAAGCTATCACTGGAGCCAGAACCTTTGTGAATACTCTGGGCGCAGTAGATAAGCCAAAGGGCAATGCAGAGAACTGATAATGGGAATTCCCAGCTCAAAAACGCAGATACTTCCTGCAACTTAGTCTGATAGGCACATGAAGGTAAGCCTCCTTGAGATCTAAAGTTACCATCCAGTGATCTTTGCCCAGCAGAGGTAAAAGCTGTTGTAACGTCAACATTTTGAACTTGGGAATGTCCAGATAAGTGTTGAGGATAGATAAATCCAAAATTGGTCTCCACGTGTTCCCCTTCTTTGGTACTAGGAACAGGCGAGAATAAAATCCTAGGCCCCTTTCTGGCACAGGAACTGGCTGAATGGCCCCTATTTGGAGTAACAGAGAAATTTGCTTGTGAGCCTCTTTTCTTTGTAGAGGAGGAATGTCTGGCATGCCTTTGAAAGGAGGCAAGGTATGGAAATAAAACCTGTAACCGTGGTGAATGATATCCAGTACCCATCTGTCTTGGGTAATTAAATCCCAATTTTCTTTGAAAGAGCCAGCCTTCCTCCCAAAGGTGCTGCCAGACGAGAATGTACTGGCAGCTGAAAAGGCAGGTCATTGGGTCTGTTTACGAAAGGACTGACCCCTGCCCTCACCAGAAGACTGAGCAGGTGAACTCCCTGTTCTAGGCCTAAAAGAACCTTGAGCTCTGCCCTACCACGTCTAGACCTACCCCTAGACTGGGAATCATAAGCAGGATATGTCCATCCCTTAGTAGGCCAATTTCTACTAAACTTGGAGGCTGCACCTGCAAAAAATCTTTAACAGTCTGCATAGACTTAGCCTTGTCCTCCATTTTCTTTAAAACTGCTTCCACAGGCGAACCAAACAACACGTCAGACTGTAATGGAGCATCCAAAATCCTTGTCTTAACATGCTCAGCTAAATTCTGATCCCTCAACCAGGCGTGCCTACGAAGAACAGAACCAGTGGCAGCCACCCTCGAGGAGGCCTGCACAGCATCAAAACCACATTGCAAGGAATGCTTACCTACCTGTTCAGACACATGAACTAAATCCTGCAACTCTTTACACTCAATACCTTCCGCCAGAGCATCCACCTTAGACTTCAATTGTGAAAGGAGATAATTTTGATATTTTAACATGTGAAACTGGCAATTCAACGCCCTCATGGCTAAAGTGGAAGAAGTATACACTTTCTTTCCCCATCTATCCAAAGCCCTTGCCTCTTTATCAGGAGGAACAGGATTTTTAACAACAGAAGCCTTAACACCTTTAGGCCCCTGAGAGACAGTTTCGGGTCTGCCCTAGGACTCTTAAAAGATACTTATGAGCTTCAGGCACCCTATAGTACCTATCCGGTTTAACTGGGGCAGGAGGCAAAGAATCAGGGTTCAGGGAAGCCTCTGCAAAAATATCTTCCACCACATTCAGAACAGGAGGTATAGCTAAAGGCCTATGCTGGGGTAAAAACAAGAATTCCCTAAGCCTCTTCCTGGAATCAGAGAAATCTTGACCTTCCCATTTAAAATGCTCCCTCATGGAATGAAGAGTCTCTGAAAATGAAAAATCCTCAGGAGGAGAAGCTGACGGAGTAGAATCATCCACATCAGAATCAGAATAAGGAGGATACTCCTGCAAGTCTTCAGCCGAAGACTCAGAAGCCTCCGAACACTGCTCAAAACTCTCAAACTCAGGTTCCACCCTAGGCCTCTTATCAGGAGGGGGCATAGAACCTCTAATCATAGTAATCAAATCCTCTGCCATTTTAAGCATATGTTTCTTAGGCAAAGATCCTGAAGAGCTAGGAGAAACCCCCACTGAAGTTAAACCTGGCCTGCCTCTCAAAGAAGCCTTGGAAACAGAAGGGGAGGCTCTAACCACCTTAGGAAGAGAGGGAAGAACAGCCACCTGAGAAGCCCCTCAGCCTGGCCTACCTCCTGAGAGGACACATCCTGTAACAGTAAAGTCTCTCCCTGAGACTCCAAAGAAACTCCTGGCAGAACCTCCGGCTCCACTGAGCCTTCTAAAGAACCGGCGTCCGGGACTGACGGTTCTTCCAATCTAGGCTTTGCCGCTTTGTCCTTGCGCTTTTTGGAAAGGGCCGGAGCATCCGGCGGCATTTTATAATTACAACGCTTCCCAAAACTAACCTGGCACAGTCTAACCTTCTCTTAATAGTGCGTTTGTTAAATCTAGCACAAGAGCGGCATCCAACAACGTCGTGCTCAGGCCCTAAACAAGGTATACACAAGGTATGGTAATCCCTATGAGGTATCTGTTTCCCACAAGAAATACAGTTATTCACTTTTTCTGACATCCGGTAAAATACTGAGGCAAGAAAAACCAAAATATTCCCCAACGGGGTACTTAGCCAACTTTGATTCGGTCTGAAACTCCGACTTCAGAAAATTTCAGAACGCCAACCTGCACTCGCAAAACTGCTTCTGCATCGGACCATGCGGCAAAAAAGACTGAGGATATGACGTCGGTCCTGCGCATTAGTTCCCTGGCGTCCTGGCGTCAGACTAATGCGCCTTGACCGACGTCAGCCATATACTTTGGTATTCGGGCCGACTGGGACAGCGGACTACCCCTGTGTTAGGACTGCAGCAATGTGGAATGAAGAACATCTTCCAGTTAGGGAGGCAGGGGAGCAAGTAAACTTCCAGTCACCCTGGATCGGCCCTTTATTCAGTGAGGGGGGGGTAAGCTGAACCGACAGATATACCAGTACTTAACAGTCTTAAGAGTTTATATTCCTCCAGTTTTAGTAACTGACTAAAATGTTTAAATATCCCCATTTTTCTAATTCCAAATCTCCCATTTACTGGTGGTCAAGCCAAACAAAGTTATTTTTTTCCAAAGGAACAAAAAAATAATGTCTCAGACAAAAATGAAAGGCACCCACAATTTGAGGAGTTTAGCCAAGAAACCAGTAAGACACTACCAAGCTTTGTATAACAAGGTCACAAATTAATTTCACACTCAATCTATGTTGTACTGTTTCATTACACATAAGGATAATTCTTCCTCATATTCCTAATTGTAATTCACAAAAGCCCATGCCTTTTTCTCCTAGTTTACAACCTTTCACCAGATGCGTTAGCCTGAACACTTCAGGCCAGGCAGCAAATGAAGGAAGATAAAATGCAGTCATAAGGTTAACACTGTATGGAGTCAAGTAGTTAGCAATCTGTCATACCATACATGACTACATACCATAACAATGTCTCCTTTCTCCTGTTTACACACAGCACATGCACAACTGCATTTTGTTAGACCCAGATGTAAGATTGCTTCAAAATATGCTTCCACAGCCTCGGCACAGAAAGTGGGACATCGAGGGTGAGGGACGGGGTGGGCACTAATGAGATACTCACCATTCCATATCACCTAGAACAATTCTCCAAAACCCCTGTTAAAGTCACCCCAAGACCTTATTGGCATTTCCATTTCTTTATATTCTAAAGCAAAGAGTTAGAAGGTCACACTGAACAATCAGAAAAAACTAAAAGAAAACTCCAGCCAAGATAGAGCTTCCATTTAATGACCTCCCAAACCTCCTGTAACAGAGGCACATGGGCTATATGCAAATTACCCTTATGAACATCAGGTGTTTCAGCTATATGCCGATTCTGATTGCCCATGACCTTTACATTTGAAGTCGTTTTAATGGACAATATCTGGCCAATAAAGCCAAACCCCACTAGTTATGGATATGCATATTTCGGCCTTGTTATGCCCTTGTCAGCATAGCAAAAGCAGAGTGTTTGACTAAGCATAAGAAACACAGGGTTGTTATACCCAGCTGATGTCCATTATCATTAGGGTGACTGCAAAATATCCCAAACAACAAACTAAAGCAAAGAGTTAGAAGGTCACTGCTAACATGATTAAGATATTTATGGCATTAGGTGAGGAGTAGCTCCTGAGGGTACTCATTGCAGTATGGAGAGAGAGAGAGAGAGAGAGAGTGTGGTGCATCTCAGATAACTGTCCAATAAGCATTATGGTGCCAGAATAACAACAACAAAGACAATATTCTCAACTGCAGGCAGTACAGAGATGTCAAACTACTGTCATTGCACATGAAAGTGCTGGACAGGGTGACTGAGAAATGACTACAGAGGATAACAGAAATGAGTATGTGAAATAAGTAGTACCGATTCAGATAACGATGCAGTACCACTGACCCACTATCTACACTGAAACAAGAATGCAGAAGGTGGAGATGAGGACAGGACTGGAAAATATTAAGATACAACCAAACACCCTAATACTGGGTGATTTCAACTACCCTGCCATTAACTGGGAAAACTACCTGGGTACCAACTCCTTTTCCCAATGGTTCTTGGAATTCATAAATTCTAATGCCCTGGATCAACTAATCCATTGTCCCACCAGGGGCTCCAATAGCCTAGACCTGGTCATTACCAACATGGGAGATAGATGCTCCACACCAGTGGTCACCCCCTCATTGCTCAGGTCTGACCATAAGCAAATCACCCTTGACATCCACATCCCACCCCCCAGTAAGGAAACCTCCTTAAAAACTTCTCAGAAGTGACAAACTTTATGACACCCATGCAGATGGGATCTGACAGTTCGACTGCAGAATCCTACAGTAAGGCACTGTACGAGCACATCCACTCGTGCATGAATAGTGCCATCCCAAATAGAACCAAGATGCTCTCCTCCAAAAAAGGAAGCCAATCTGGTGGTCCCCTGCTATAGGTTCATAGGTTGATACTAGGCTATCTGCCCTAGGGCATTTATAAGCCTAGCCAGAGTGTGTTTGGCTTTCGCCACCCTTTTATATTAGTAGACTGTGCCTTTGAATAGTAGGGCACAGAAGATAGCCCTTTTACGGTTAGTTTATTGTGCCTCTGTCTAGCAGGGACCCAGAAGAGATCCCAGGGGTAAACTTACGATCTCCCATCCATTCGTCAAGATTTCTCTTGAAGAGGGTCAGTGAGGGGTTCTGCCTAACTTGGACTGGGATTTTGTTCCAGAGTGAGGGGAGCCTCTGGGATACGAATCTGTCCCTCCAGCATGTTCTATTTATTTCTGTGCTGAGGTTTAAGTCCCTGGAGCATGTAGCGCTAAGGGATTTGGATTTCCTGAGGTGGAGCATGTCCATTATTTCTGGGATGGACATGGCTTTATACGTCAGGCACAGATCGCCTCTGAGTAGGTGGTAAGCAACTGAGTAGAGCTTGAGTTTCTTTAGCCGAACTGCATAGGGCATCTGTTTGAGTCCCTTGATCCTCTTGGTGAGGTACTTTGGGGGTCTTTCCAGTTGCTACAGGTGTCGGGTAAGGTACATCCCAAATGGGGCATTGTATTCAATTATGGGCCTGATGAGTGATGAGTAGAGGGGCACAATGACCTCGCCTGATCTAGATGTGAAGCCTTTCGTGATAAGGTGGGCTATACAGAAGGTCTTTCTAACCACTTTGGTAATGTGATTGTCAAAGGAAAGATTACTATCTACTTGGGTCCCCAAATCCCCAATTACTTCTTCTGTACTTAATGGATTACCACGATTACCACCTATGTGGTAATTTGTGGGCACTTTGTTTTTCCCAAAGGGGATGACTATGCATTTTTTGGCATTTAGCTTTAGGCCATGGCTCTGGCACCAGTTACCCGTCTCTGTGAGACCCTTTTGGAGGATACATGTGTCAGCTGGAGAGTCGATTATGGCACCCAATCTGCAGTCATCTACGAACTTGGTCAGCCATAGTTCTCCCATGTTAGCCTGTACCTCAGAGAAATATATACCGAACAAGAGAGGTCCCAGGACTGAGCCTTGTGAGACGCCACTTGTGACTGGTTTAGAGTCTGACATGGCACCTGCAATTCTGACCATGTGGGTTCTATCCCTGAGCCAGTTTGCAACCCATCTTGTGACATAGGAGTTGATATTTAAGCTGGTGAGCTTATTTATGATGCCCGAGTGGGTTATTGTGTCGAAGGCTTTAGCGAGGTCCAGGTAGGCTGTGTGGACTACCTTCCCTTCGTCTATGGCCCTGGTAACTGTTTCAAAGAAGTTGACCAGGTTCAAGAGGCAAGATCTGCCCTTAACAAAGCCGAACTGGGTAGGATCCAGTGTCTGGAGGTTCCCGATGTCTTTGTTTATGAGTTCCATGATGATACGCTCCATAGTCAGGCTTATAGGGAGATAGTTTCTGGGGTCCGTTGTGGCACCACCTTTGTGGAGCGGGACCACTGTTGCTGTACGCCATTCCTTGGGTGCATATCCTGTAGAAAGGCTGAGACTGAACAGTGACTTTATGTGAGGGTTAAGTTCTTCTTGAAGCTCATGCAAGACACAGCCCGGGACACCGTCCGGTCCAATTGATGCTGTGTTTTTTGCTTTGGAGAGGGCAGCTCTCACCTGTTCATCTGTGATGTCAGGGAGGCTACACTCTGTTGGGATGGACATTTGCTCTTTTGGGGAGGATGGGGGGGAGAAATTTGCACTGAACCTGTCTGCCAGGATGTTGGCAATGTCTGTGGGTTCAGTGCATTTTTTGTCATTTTACACTAACTCAGAGCATATCTGGGAGTTGCCACCCAGGTTCCTAACATAACTAAAGAAGGCCTTGTGATTGTCTTTAGTGTCTTCTTTCGAAGCTGGCCTTAGATGACTTTACGAGGGATCATAGCTTCTTGCTACTACTGATCAGAGATGCCTTCCCATTTTGGGATTTTGCTCTATCATGTAGTAGCTTCCTCCTTTTGTTGTATAGCTTATTTATGGCCGGGGTCCACCAGACAGGTCTCCTGCCTTTGGAGGAGTGAGTCTTGGTTTTATTTGGGATAGCACGATCCATGCATTCCTGTAGGTGTCCAGAGAATGCGTTTGTAAAGGATTCTGCGGTTTGAGCCGTATTTTCCACTGGCCCAGGGGCTTTGAAGGATACCACCTCGGTTTTGAGAAGTGTGAAGTTTGCTTTTGAGAAGTTCTTCACCGTAGTTACCTTGGCTGGAGGTGGGGACGGGATATGGATGTCCAGTGAGATTAATTTTTGGTCTGACCTTACCAAAGAGGGGTACACCTCTGGTGTGGAACATAGAGTCCCCATGTTGGTGATGACCAGGTCCAATATGTTTTCCCCTCTTGTGGGGGTGGTGACCAGTTGTTCCATAGCATTTGAGTTTATAAATTCTAGGAACCGTTGGGCCTCGCCCTACTTGAGTAGTTTTCCCAGTCAATGTTTGGGTAGTTGAAGTCACCCAATATAATGGTGTTTGGAGAGACCTTCATATTCTCCAGTGTTCTCAGGAAAGCCGAGTGGGGTTCCTGAGTTTGTGAGGGTGGTCTGTAACAGGCTACAAACTGAAAGGCACTTTTGCCCGCTGTTAGTTGCACATGGATGGTCTCCGATGCTTCGTGCAGTGCTACTAACCTGGAGGTGTGGGTATCATTGATGTATATGGATACTCCCCCTCCTTTTGTGGTTCGGTCCGAGTTTTGTGGCCGAAAAGCATGGTATGAAGTATAACCTGGTAGTGCTGGGGTGCTTTCTTGAGCCTTGAACCAGGTTTCTGTTACTGCACAGATATCGACATTCTCCATACTGAGGAGAGCCTCGAGTGCGTGCATTTTGAGGTTTAGACTTCTGGCGTTGAGCAGCATTACCCTTAGTTTCTTTTTCCTTGTATTGTCTATGGAGATGGGTTTGTCTTTTGAGCCTTGCCTAAAAAAGGCACTATGGGGGTGGCAAGAGCTTTGGCCAGTATTCGAAAGCCCAGGGGTGACAGGTGCAAGCCGTCCCTAGCGAAGCAACGTGGCTTGTCGAGCATGTCATCCCAGGCTGACAGACACTGGATCCCCTTTGAATGACAACAATACTTTAGCCAATTGTTAAAATTGATCATTTTGTCTTTATACTGTGGCATCATTCTTGGTGAGGGTAAGATGCTACTCAAGATCAGGGTCATACCAGCCTGGGCTACATGATCAGAGAGCTCCTCTATGTCTCTTTTCATGTAGTCCAGGGAGGTACGTCTCAGGTCATTCACACCAGCATGGACAATGACTGAGTCATATTTGTACTTGCTTTGGAGTGACCTGAGTGCATGCGTTATGTGGCAGATCCTGGCACCTGACAGACAGCTTACAGTGACCTTCTCCTTATTCAGCCTGGTGAGTGGGACATCAGTGTGTCTGACAATAGAGTCACCTATTACAAAGTGTACTAGGTGTGTTGTTAAGCCTTAAGGGCTGTGACTGTGTGGCACACTGACTTTGTGAATTATGTGATACGTGGGTATTGTTGTGGGGTAGCAGTTGTTTGGATGTCTGCTTTGGAGGTCTCTGCTGCTTAGGCAAATTTTTATTTAGAGCCTCCGAGTATGTTTTTGTGTGTTTGGTTTGCTGTTGCTATAGGTCTATGTGAGACTGGATTTGTGGTGTGTGTGTTTACCTTCTCCTCCTGATTGACTGTGCCAGTCATGGGTCGAGAGAGTTCGGCCTCCAATTTGGCTATATAGTTGCATCTCTCACATATATTTGAGTTTGTTGGGAGGAGGAGAGGGTTGTCTGTGTACATAAGGCAGTTGTAACATTGAGTCAAAATTCCCATATTCACCAGCTGGACTGGAGAGTACACACGAAACTGACCTTTGGACATGTCAGGATATTATGATGAAATACTTTTTGACTGATCAAAAAGGATCAGTAGGGTGTTAAGTGTTTAAAAGAGTATAAGAGGGGTTTAGTGCTTAAGTTTGTTGGTGTTTTGCTTATAAGAGTACTTATAAGAGCAAGTGTAAGGCTTAAAAATGAAAATAGAGTGCTTCCTTTGAGATTTAGATCAGTTCCAAGGGAAAAAGTGAAGAGCAGACTCTGTGGAGCCGGTAATACTTTAAACCCGTTTAAGTGGTGCTGCGCTATGCGCAAAATCGTGCAAAACCACGCTAAAGCAGGTTTTTAAGCAGGGGACTTGATAGAGCTAGGAATTAGCCCAAAACGGCCAATAAACAACATGTTTCTGGGCTGAGATCACTCCTCCAGGGACAGATAGGCCGTTCAAAGCTCCCCACTCCCACTGGTGAACAGAGAAGCTTCCTTCTATCCAAGTAAGGATATGGGCAACACAGGAACTATTCTAAAGTCCAGAATACAGCAATACCTGTATTCGGGACTATTCTAGCTCAGGAAAGGCGGGAAACAAGAATATATATATATATATATATATATATATATATATATATATATATATATATATATATATATATATATTTTTTTTTCTTTTTTTCTAGGCAGATATCAGAGAAAGCACAGTAAATACTTTACACAGGCTAGCGCACTTGAGTGAGCAGCCTCAACAGTTAATTCAAACAAAAAGACAATTTCAAAGTGCAGGTAATAATAAATGCAGTAACAAGCTTATTTCAAGCAAAAGAGCAGTTTTAACTCACTTTTCAGCGAGAATAGACAGTCGCAAAGGTAAATGCAGTAAAAGGTACTTAAATCAGGTAGCAGTCTTTTTCATCTCTCTGCTGCTAGCACCACTCTGCAGGACCACGAGGAGCTTTGCTGAGTCGGAACCAAAATAAGTTGCCTGCCTTGGGACTTGAACCATAAATGCCTGTATGTAAAGCTGTAACTCTAACCACTACCCCACCTTGGCTTGGCTATAAACAAACTATACAACAGAAGGAAGAAACTGTTGCAGAAAAGAGGAAAATCCCAGGATGTAAAATAATCCCTCACCAGCGTCAGTAAGAAGCTGAGATCCCTCATAAAATCCTCAAAAGCTAGTTACAAAAATAAAATTGCCAAAGATTCCAAAGACAACCACAAGGCATTCTATAGTTATGTCAAAAATCTAAATGGCAAAGCTCAGATCTGCTCTGAGCTACAACAGAATGGCATTAAATATACTGATCCCAAGGATATTGCCAATATCCTGGCAGATCAATTTAGTGCCAACTTCACCCCCCTTTACCCCCTAAAGGGCCCATCTCAATACCAAAAGATTGCTAAATTCCAGTAATTACAGCCACACAGGTAGAAACCGCACTCTCCAAAGCTAAGAATACAGCATCCATGGGACCAAATGACATCCCGGGCTGTGTACTACATGAACTACAAAATGAACTGGCACCTCACCTAAGTGTCATGTTTAATCATAGCCTCACCTCAGGCTTCGCGCTCCCACTGAGTGGCGCACTGCTACAGTTATCCCACTCCACAAGGGGGGATCCACCTTGGATCCCGGGAACTACCGTCCCATCAGTCTGACGAGCCTGATCTGCAAGGGCATGGAACGCATTATCATGGAACTTATAAACAAAGACACTGGCAACCTTCAAACAATGGACCCCACCCAGTTTGGGTTTGTGAAGGGCCGGATCTTGTCGCCTGAACCTAACTGACTTCTTCGAATCAGTCTCCAGAGCTGTGGACGAGGATAGGGCGGTCCACACAGCCTATCTGGACCTCTCCAAGGCCTTCGACACCATCCCCCACTCTGGAATCATAGATAAACTTACTAAGCTGGGCATAAATCCCTACATCACTCGATGGGTTGCCAACTGGCTTACTGACAGAACCCAGACTGTAAAAGTAGCCGACTCCAAATCCAGCTCCAGACAAGTGGAGTACCTCAGGGTTCAGTCCTGGGACCACTCTTGTTTGGTTTATCTACTTCTCTGAAGTACACACCAACATTAAGGGACTCTGGCTAAAAAAGTTTGCAGATGACTGAAAAATAGGAGCCATTACTGAATCCCCAAATGATGTGGATATTCTACAAAAGGGCCTTACAGAAACAGATGCCTGGTGCCGGAGCCATGGGCTCAAGCTTAATGCCAAGAAATGTATAGTTATCCCCTTTGGAAAAAAAAACATGTAGTCATGAATCACCTCATAGATGGCAGTACACTAAACATCAAAAGTGTGATGAGAGACTTAGGGACACAGGCGGACAGTGGTCTCACCTTCGATAACCACATCACCACAACAGTCAGGAAATCCTTCTATGTGTCACACCTCATCACTAAGGGCTTTTCATTCAGAAAAAAGGAGGTCATTGTCCCACTGTACTCATCCCTCATTAGACCCATTATAGAGTATAATACCCTATTTGGTATGTACCTCACAAGACATCTGCAACAGCTGGAATGGCCACAGAAATACCTCACTAAAAGAATCACAGGCCTAAAGCAGATGCCATATGCTGACCATCTAAAAAAACTCCAGCTATACTCTGTGGCATATCGTCTACTCAGAGGCGATCACTGCTTAACATACAAGGCCATGTCAAATCCTGAGCTGTTGGACATGCTCCACTTAAAGAAATCCCAATCCCTCAGAGCCACATGCTCCAGGGATCTAAACCTTGTCATCACAATGAACAAAACATGCAGGGGGGGGGGATAGGTTCCTGACCCAGAGACTCCCCATACTCTGGAATAGACTGCCCATACATATCAAGCAGAGCGCCTCCTTGGCCCTCTTCAAAAGAAACCTTGATGATTGGATGGGAGATAGGAAATTCACCCCGGGGATCATGTCAGTCGCCCTGCTAGACAGGGGTCCAGGGAAGTAAATATTGTGGGAAGAAATATCCAGGAAATTGTTATGGCTAGGCTTGTATAGGCCCTAGGGCCGATAGCCTAGTACCAACCTATGAACCTATGAACAAGCAGACTCTGAAGAGAAGCTTCAGGAAATCACAGAGGACTGTAATGCAAAGCTGAAGGCAAACGTGATGAAACAGAGTACAGACAAGACAGTGGTATGAGAGCAAATATGGAAAATCAGAAGACGCTTAAAACTAAACAGTGGGGCAGGTTAACAGCTCCAAGTATCTGAGCGGAGTGACTGAGGAGACAGGAAGTCTAAATAAGGAGGTCAACACCACAATCAGAAGTGCTGCAGCCAAATGGCACAAAGTGTCAGGGATATCATGTGACAGAAGAATGCCAAAGCTGTTGAAAATTAAGATATGTAAAACATTGGCACTACCAGTGCTTCTTTCTGACACAAACTTTGACAAAGAAAGCAGAACAGATGAGGAAACTAAGTTAATGGAGGTGTTCTGCCTATGATAGGTAGCAGAATGCATACTTTGGGACAGACACAGAAGTGAGGGCAACCCAGCATAACGCAAAATAGCTCCGATTAGAGAGAAGGTTAAAGAGAACACATTATGGTGATTCAGTCACATGTACAGGAAAGCAGAAGACAATCTGGTAAACTAGAATTTGGAGAGAAAGGATGAAAGCAAGAGGAGATGAGGGCATCCACCCAAGAGATAAACCAGCATGACTGTCAAAGAAGGTAGGACAGTGCCTCTGAAAACAGAAGTGGCGACAGTTTACGTGACAATCTGGGAAAAAGGTGGATGATGAAGAAGATGTAGGCAAATCATTTTTTTTCCCAAATGTTAGCTCAATTTTTTTCAAACCTGTGTCACAGTTTGCCCAACAAAATGAAAAGAATGTGTAATGTAATACAGATGTCTCAGTGAAGGCTTATAATGTGAAGCAACTGTTAACTCGAGACAACTGCAATTATTTCAGCAAATGAAATTTAGAATATTTATTTTTGCCAAATAAAAGAGTTTTAAAGGTCCCTTGGAGAGCAATTCAGATGATGTTTACATTAGCAATGTATCCTTTAGTTCAACGAAATTAGCAGCACTAAAAGAATCACGCTGAGGTAAATTAGGCACCCCCCAACACACACACACATTTTCAAAAGGCCATTATGTCTGGACTCTTCCAGACTCCTTGCCAGCCAGATTCTCAAATACCTAATTTCAATGTACTCTCACTTATTTTGGTATTCTTGTTTAAGGGCCACTATCTCTTCAACATTTATTATCTAGGGTTTGGGTTTTGTTTATAATTTTATATCCTGAGTACTATCAACACTCCTCAGAGACTAGAGCTTTGGCAGGTCCTCCTTTGGATTGGATAAATTAAGAATTATGTTGTCAGAAAATAGGGAAATCTTTTATGGTTTGCCTTCCCAGCTGATAACTTGGTATTGGAGATGTTTTATCAACTCCGTTAATAGCTTTAAGTATTGACAAGACAGTAGTGGGCAAAAGAGGGCAGCCCTGCCTGATGCCCCTAGTAATAAGAAAACACTCTTGACAGAGAAGCTCTGGATTTAATATGGGCCTGCAGTGTCTTTGGAGAATCTCAATGAAATCCAGGGGAAAGTTCATATTCCGCAAAACCTCAAACAAAAATCTCCATTCAAAGGCTTTCTCCACATCTAATCCTCTAGGTGCGAGTGGACGGGATGTGCTTTGCATATTATCACTAAGGCTCTCAGTAAATTATGTACATCCTGCCTTCCTTGTAAAAAGCCTGTTTGATACAGAGCAACCAAATAGGGAAGTATCTCGTACACTATTTGCTGTATCTTTTCCAAAAAGCTCTGTTAAACATGATTCCATTATTCCATACATGTTTTGACATTGCAAACTGCTTCTTTAACTAAATGTTGTAGCATATTCTTCCATCTGTAAATATGTATATTTTTTTAGTATATTCCTCTATCTGAAATATATTTTGTTCATTTCTTATTTGATTCTATTCACCCTGGCTGTGACTGCAAGTAGTCCATTGAGATCAGTGCACTACCCTAGTAAACAAATATAAATAAATAAATTCTGTTCATCCAAGTGCTACAATTATCATAAATAATTTATAATCATGGTTCAGGACTGATACAGGATGGTAGGATGCAGATTGCTCAGGGTTCTTACCTTCCTTATATATCAGGGTAATCACCACTTGTTTTCAGGAAGGGGGAACATCCTTATTTCATAGTACCCTAAATAAGTGCTTCCATACCTGCACCATTCAATGGGTGCCCCATCTACTCCTGGATATTTACATCGTAGAAGTTTTAGTGCCTTTTCTATCTCCTCTTCCTTTATGCCAGCCAGGAAGTCACCAAACTCTGACTGAAAGCTTCAGCAACATTTTCTAAGTATTATTGCATTGTCTCAGCATTTACTATATCCTTCTGTTACGAGTGCTAGAGGTTCTTGTACTACTCACCAAAGAGGCCTAATACCTGGTGCTTTTGATAGACCAATTTGTTGGTCTGGAGGTCGCGCAGCCCGTAGACTGCTCTTTCATGATCTTATTTCCCATGTCTGCGGGCTAAGGCTCTAAGCGAGCTTAGGGAGTTTGTGAGGTAAATCTCTTGTATGTTTATTTTCATTACTACCTTACTGTTCTCCCTCTATTGTATTTTTTTTTGCTTTATTTCAAGAATCTTGTTCTTATCCTCTCCTGAGGCTGTCCCTCTGTTCCACTGTCCCTAGCTAAGTATAATGTTCTCTCTCCTGGGCCACATATATGTCCCCTATATTATCTAGGAGTGTTTGTATTATCTCTAGCATCTGGTCTCTATGGGCCTCTTTCTCCAATTTAACTACTGGGCCTCTCCAGTATTTCTGCAATATTGTTTCGGCTTGTAATTTTATTTTATTTAAAAAAAAAAAATCCTGGTCTGAATATAGTAAAGAATCCAACCTCTACTCCTTGGACAGCATGCTTAAATTCCTCTGTTATGTAGGCTTTATCGTTCATGGACAAAGTATGATACTTTTTAAGAATATGTGAAATCCTGCATCTTCCTTCTAGAATTGCTAGCAGCAGCAATGTCCACCATTCCACCATGCCTAGTTGTTGAATCAACTCTTTAGTCCATTTTTCAGTCCTAGTTAGCCTACTGTGACCACCCCTCCCCATGACCTTATTATGTTTTGCTCTGAGTGGGCTTGAATCCAGTCACCAGCAATTATTATTAACTCTTCAGTAAACCTAATTATATCAGTCAATGCTTCCTTATTTCCCTATAATTAGTCCTAGAGGAAAGTAAAAGTACAGTTGTGTACCTACCATAAATGTAGATGTTCGAGTGTATTCACTGATGCAGTCATTACACTTGGGTTATCCTGCTGGCAGGCGACCCGCAGTCGGCCTGAGTTCCAAAGTCTTGGTCCGGCATCGGTTGCTGTCACCTCTTCCCTGACGTCAGTGCACCAGGGGTATAAAAGTTGCAACAGACGCCATTTTCTTCAGTTTTTCTTGCCCCAGATGTCAGGTGCCCATGGATAGGAAGGCTGTAAAGATAAAAATATGCCAAAAAAATGCATACATTACTATAAACATTTCCTTCATCTACAAGCAAATACACCACATAGGTTGTATAGAGATGAGAAGTACAGAAAAGTCCAAGCAAAGAAAAGGGGATGGTGGGTGGGTAACCTGGACTGCAACAGTGAATACACTCGAACATCTACATTTATGGTAGGTACACAACTGCACTATGTTCATCATGTTTCACTGTTGCAGTCATTACACTTGGGAGGAATTCCAAAGCTGAGGTTGGGTGGCTGGGTCTAAATTGGATTTGGCGAGGCTAACAAGCCCTGCAGTACTGCAGTGGCAAAGCCTGCTCTGGATTTGGAGTAGAGAGGTAAGTGGTAGTGCTTGGTGAAAGTGTGCACTGAGCTCCAGGTTGCAGCTTCTGAAATGTCTTTGGTTGGTACTCCTCTGAGGAAAGCTGCTGATGTGGCTGCTGCTCTGGTAGAGTGAGGCCTAATGCCTTTAGGCACAGATTTGCCATGTTGTGCGTAACAGAAGCGGATGCAGTGTCCTATCCATTTGGAGATTGTCTGCTTTGTAATAGGCTTTCCTTGTGATCCTGGAGCATATGCTACAAACAGTTGCTCATTTTTCTGGAAGCTTTTGTTTTGTCCAAGTAGAATCGTAGCTGCCTGTGTATATCCAAAGAGTGCAGGAGTCTTTCCCCTTTATTCTGGGGATTTGGTAGAAAGTAGGTAAATCAATGGTTTGGTTTAAGGCCACATTGGAGACCACTTTTGGCATGAATGTTGGGTTTGTCCTAAGCGAAACCCTGTCCTGATGAAAAATGAGGAAAGGTTCCACAGCCATCAATGCCTGCAACTCTGAGACTCTTCTTGCTGAAGTTATTGCTAGGAGCAGAGCAGTTTTCCATGACAAGAATTTTAGATCAGCTGTGCTGGCTGGTTCAAAATGAGGCAGTGTTAGTTTTTCTAAAACAAAATTGAGGTCCGAAGTAGGTACTGGTGCTCTCCTTGGGGGCCTGATATTTTTTGCCCCTCTGAAGTACTGTCGTAGTAGAGGATGTGAAAAAATAGGAGGATCCGTATTGTAATGAGCTGAAATGGCAGAGGCATGGATCTTAATAGATGAAAAGGATAGGCCTTTGTCTAACATCTCAGTTAGGTATTGCAAAATCTGAGGTACATTAGGGACAAGTGGTTCAAGTCCTTGTGCCTGGTTCCAAGCACAGAATCGCTTCCATTTTTATGCATAAGATTTCCTAGTGCTGGGCCTCCTGGCTTCCAAAATAACATCCATAACAGCTTTAGAGAGAGGTGCAGTCTGAGTGGCTACATTATCTGCCATGCTGCCAGGTTTAAGGTTCTGAGGTGACTGTGTAGAATCTGATTGTTTTGTTGTGTCAGAAGATGAGGGATTTGAGGTAGAGGCCAAGGTGGGCCTTGGGACAAACTCTTTAGGATTGGGTACCAGTGCTGGTGTGGCCAGTCTGGTGCAATCAGGATCGTTTTTGGCCTTTCTTGTCTGACTTTTAGAAGCACCTTGGAGAGAAGAGGCACCGGAGGGAAGGCATAGACCGTCAGGCCTTTCCAGCTGAATGATAGAGCATCCACTTTCCATGCTTGAGAGTGATAAGTTCTTGTGCAATAGTTCTGTATTTGGCAATTGTGAGGGGAGGCAAAAAGATCTATGTCTGGGCGTCCCAATTTCCTTGTTATCATGCTGAACACTTGCGGATTTAGCTTCCATTCGTGAGGATCCATGAGATTTCTGCTTAGTTCGTCTGCCAGTGTATTTTTGTTCCTGGCAGGAATTATGCTTGCAGATGTACTTGGTAGGTCAGTGCTGTGTTCCACAAAATCATGGCTTGTCTGCATAGGGGGTAGGAATGTGTGCCCCCTTGCTTGTTTATGTACCACATAACTGTGGTATTGTCGGTCTTTATTGATAGTTGTCCTGGAAGTATTGGGTCCTTGAAGGCTGTCAGGGCATTCTGTACAGCTAGCATCTCTTTTTGATTGATGCGAAGATGCATTTTCTCCTTGGACCACGTGCCCTGAATACATTTTCCTGCCATATGTGCTCCCCAGGCATAATCCGATGCATCTGTTGTTATTGTCTGCCTGGCTGTAGATAAGGTGAAAGGCTGTCCCTTGTTGTGGTGACAGGCCTGGGACCACCATCGAAACTCCTGTTGTAGACAGGGAATCAAGGTTATGACCATCTCTAAGCTGTGGCAATGCTGAGTCCAAACACTTTTTAGATACCATTGTAGTTTCCTCATATGCAGTTTTGCATACGGAATTAGTAGAGTGCAGGATGCCATGAAGCCCAGGGCCTGCAGAACTTTTCTTGCAGGGAGCTGGGTCTTTGTTGCCATCATTTGAAAGTAATGAGTCAGTTGCCTTTGTTTGTCTGGCGTGAGATAGGCCATCTGGGCAGTTGTATTTAAGCTTGCACCCAGGAATATTATCTCTTGAGAGGGCACTAGTTTTGATTTCTTTTCGTTTACTGTGTACTTTAGGCAAATTAGCAATCTTTTTACAAACGCCAGGTGCTTTAGAAGAATGTCCTTGCTCTCTGCTTGAATAAGGCAGTCGTCCAAGTAGGGATATATTTGAATTCTTTTTTGCCTGCAAAATGCAATTACTGGTGCTAGGCATTTTGTGAAGATCCTGGGCGCAGTAGATAAGCCAAAGGGCAGTGCAGAGAATTGGTAATGCATTGAGCCTGCTATGAATCTGAGGTATCTTCTGCACGACTGTCTGATTGGGACATGCAGGTATGCCTCCTTGAGATCCAAAGTAACTAGCCAAGCTTCACTGCCCAGCATGGGCAGAAGTTGTTGCAGTGTTAACATTTTGAATTTTGGAACATCCAGGAAAGTATTTAGAATTGACAGGTCCAGTATTGGTCTCCAAGCTTTGTCTTTTCTGGGTACTAAGAAAATACTTGAGTAAAATCCTTGTCCCTGTTCTTCTTGTGGAACTTTTTGAATAGCTCCCATGTCCATAAGAGCAGCAATCTGTTTTTGTGCCTCTGCCCATTGATTTTGTGGCAGGTCTGGCATACCTTTTGGTTTTGGAAGCGTGTGGAAGTGGAACCTGTAACCCTGCGAAACAATATTCAGCACCCATTGGTCCTGGGTGATCATGTGCCAATTTTTTGAAAAAAGTGCTAGCTTTCTCCCTAGGGGTGCTATCAATGGGTAAGAGCTTGACATTTGCAGAGGGAAGTAATTGTGACCGTTTCCTATAAGGTTGTGATTTTTCTTCTCCTCCTTTGGGGGCTGAAGCACCTAATTGCTTAGGTCTGTAGGAGCCTTGGTGCTGAGATCTGCCTCTTGGGCGTCTGTATCTGCCTCTTTGTGGCCTGTCTGACACTGGAAAGGACCAATTTTTTGAAGGCCAGTTTCTGCTAAATCTAGGAGGTTGTACCTGTAAGAAATCTTTCACCGTTTGTATTGACTTTGCTTTATCTTCCATTTTCTTTAACACCTCTTCTGCCTTAACACCAAACAAAGTATCAAGCTGTAATGGAGCATCCAATAATTTTACTTTAACATGGTCAGGTAAACTTTGTTCTTTCAACCAAGCGTGTCTTTGAATAACAGAGCCTGTAACTGCGGCTCTACAAGAAGCCTCTAATGAATCAAAGCCACATTGCAGAGTATGCTTTCCCACTTGTTCAACTGCATGCAATAAATCCTGCATTTCTTTACTGTCAGGACTTTCTGTATTTGTAACCATTTTCTGCTTTAACAATGACATGAGGTACTGTTGATATTTAAGCATGTGAAATTGACAGTTTAAAGCTCTTACAGCTAAAGTAGCAGAAGTGTAAACTTTTTTCCCCCCATCTGTCCAGAGCTCTGGAATCCCTATCTGAGGGGACATGATTTTTGGCAGTGGAAGCCTTAACCCCTTTAGGACCCTGAAATTGTTTCTGGGTCTGCAGCGGGGTTTTGTAAAGAAATTTATGAGAGTCAGGGACCCTGTAGTACCTGTCTGGCTTTACTGGTGCAGGGGGGTAAAGAATCTGGAGACAGACTGGATTCAGAAAAAACATCATCTACAATATCAAGCACAGGGGGGGGGGATAGCCAGGGGCCTGTGCTGTGGCAATAAAATGAAATCTCTGAGCCTTTTCTTGGATTCTGAATAATCCTGGCTCTCCCAATGGAAATGCTCCCTCATGGTGTGCAGGGTTTCCCCAAAAGAATAATCCTCAGGCAGTGAGGCAGAAGGAATGGACTCTTCTACATCAGAGTCCTCATAGGGAGGGAGAGAATATCCCTGATCAGAAGAGGAATCAGAGGAAATGGAAACCTGATCAGAGGAATCATAACCAGTGTCTTGCCTAGGCCTTTTGTCAGGAGGGCAATGGGAGCCCTGATTAAAGTAATAAGGTCTTCGGCCATTTTAAGCATCTGTTTCTTTGGCATGGATGACTGTTCTGGAGAATGCTGCACTTGTTTCCTTGTCTTTAATGGAGTTTTTGACTTTGCTTTTGCTGCAGTAGTAGCCTTAATTGTAAGCTGCGAAGGTCTGAAAACACCCTCAGAAGCTAGTGCCTGCTCAGCAGCTCCGGACCCATCTGAGGGTATAGTTTCCGTAGGCCCAATACCTTGAGTTTACACAGGCCTCGGTGCCTCCACGTAGCTGTCTGTTATGGCCTGTGGCTCTGAGGTAGCGGGTGTCAGGGGCTGCGAAAGCGCCTCACTGAGAACTGGCGACTGGCCTAGAAGAGGCTTCGTCATCGGTTTTGGACCTCGGATGCCTGTCTTTTTCTTTGTCTTGGCGTTTTTTATAAATTCCGGTCATCATTTGTTCTGACGGCATTATATAATTAAATCTTCATCCAAAATAATGCAAAGCAAAATCAAACCGACGTTTAATAGTGCGTTTATTGAATCTAGCACAAAACCGACAACTAGTAACGTCGTGGTCAGGGTCTAGGCAAGAAATACAGTAAGAGTGAAAGTCCTTATGAGGTATTTGCTTCCCACAAGAAATACAATTATTAACTTTTACTGACATCGGTCTGGAGCAAGAAAAAGTTTCCCCAACGGGGTACTTAGCTTTATTGAAGACTTCGGTTCTGAAATTCAATTTTGAAAATCTCAGGAGTCGGCCGACAGGCACTTGTGTACTGCTTTTGCTTCGGGCACCGCGCAGCAAGAAAGACTGAAAAAAATGACGTCGGTTGCAACTTTTATACCCCTGGTGCACTGACGTCAGGGAGGAGGCGACAGCAACCGACGCCGGACCAAGACTTTGGAAATCGGGCCGAATGCGGGTCGCCTGCCAGCAGGATAACCCAAGTGTAATGACTGCAACACTGAAACACGATGAACATCTGATGTTACTGCGATGCTTACTTGCCATAAGTATCCCTTTTATAACAGTGTATTTTCCTTTAGGGTTTTCAGCTTCCCTGTGATGTGATGTGATATGGAAATGTTTTATCCATTAGGATCACAATTCCTCTCCTTCTTGCCCCCAATACTCTGAGGTGCCTTTTAATATGAGGCCTCTTCTGAATAGTTTGGCATGCTCCATTGCAGAGAGCTGGGTTTCTGATAGAGCTGCTAGGCTTTTTCCACACTTAAAGGCTCCCAGAATCCTCTCTCTTTTAGTTGGGTTTGTCAACTCATTTACATTACAAGCCAGTGATGTAACCGAGTCCATTTTGATAGTTTAAGCTTCTTCATCTTTATGTGTAACATGGCTTGTAGTTCGCTACTGCCCTTACCTCCCTTGTCTCATCCCTTGGTTATGTCGGTCTGCAATATGATATTCCTACCAGCCTGCTTAACAATCTCCTATTACTACAGAGAACTGTTAGTCTTCTAAGAACATAGAAGTCAACTTTAACATTTTGATAACCTATCTACAAGTAAAAAATCAGTGCTTTCAAGGCATGGGTGCATATTGCCCAATGTAGGCTCCACAGGTGACTTGTACTTCTAACATTTCTCCAAAAACAGTGCCATAAAATATGTCACAAATTGAACATGGAGGTTTTATTTTATCTTCTGTGCTGCAGTCTCCTGTGTTAATAGTTAGGTATGTCATTTTCTTTGGAATACAATATGCTTGCCCTTTGTTTATTACTGCCAGTTTCATTGGGAAAAGAAACAAAGGGGACAATCCTCCATCACTTAGTTCTAAGTATTCTGGTTATGGATAAGGTCCGGCTTACCACTAGGCCCAGACTGTCTTCTCTATATGTAGATCCACTTGGTGGCCTTTTCAGCTGCCACTAGCCAGTCCGGCCCATATTCCTCAGTTGTTCAATGTCTGCCCTTTCTTTCAGAACCTGATATTTCTTAAATAATGGAAAGATTTCCTGAGGGGGGCTGTGCTGCTGCTCCACAAGGCCTGCTTCTCCTGAGTCTGCAGCTACCTGTAAATTGCTTTGCTTCCTTGGGGTCAGTTCCTGTTGCTATTGCATCCCACCTCCCCAAGGTATATCTTACACACTGCTGGACAGACTGGTTCAGCCTTGATCGCCTTATGTTTGGCTATTTTTTAGGGCTGGAAGAAAAGCATCTCTCCTCCATCAGGTATCCAGCAAGATGTCTTGCTCTTTGTAGACTCACTTGGCCCCCACCTTCCACTTCGCACCAGATTTCTCACAAGTGCAAATTATAGTCTTTCTTGCAATTTATACATTTCCAGCTGCACTATTATTTGTCTGGGTGATGTGTGAACCAGGAACCCATCCTGTTCTGTACACCCTGTGACGACCCACCACTAGACCAATAATCAAGGAGCCTCAATCCCCACCACTGGCACCAATGGGGGATGTACACTGGGAGAATAGAAAGTACACACAGCATTTCCAGATGCAGCTCTCTACCATCAAGTACAATTTCCCTTAAGAGCACACAGAGACCACAGTCAGTGGAGGGCTGGTTTCTCCCTCTTCCTCCAGATCCCCACGAAGACTCCCCAATGGCACAGCTGTAAAACTGAGATCTTAGCTGAATGGCCAAGCCAAGACCTCAAGCACCCTCTCTGTCCAACCAGTGCTTCGTGCCCCTGCCCAAGTAGCTGATGCACACACTCTTTGAGGCTTGATTTACACACACACACACACACACACACACACACACACACACACACACCTGGGAAAGGCTGGCACAGATCTACTAGCTCTGCCCCTTTCTGCCCAGACTACAAGGTAGTTTTCACTGCCACCAGCCAACTCCTTATCAGGTACTTTAAGGCCCTTAACAAAGGTGCCCTATCTTACTGTGTAATACTATTAATACAAATGGTAGTTTGACCAACAGCAATGCTATTAGGAGTGCCCACACAATGTCATGAAATAAATATGCAAGTACTCTCAAAACTTAAATATCTCTTACAAAGATCAGCCACAAGTAAAGTTTTAAATATATTTAATAATAAATAATATGAGAACAAGAAAATACTCAGTATATAATCACAGTGACATCAGAGTTCAACATCACAAGAAATATTTAAAACACTGCAAGACTGTCTCAAATTAAGAAAACTATCTAAACTAAGCTTTGCTATATTCCTGACTATATCCTAGAGAACTGTACTGTTCCGTAGAAACTTACTTCATCAGAGCAAGGCAGACGTGTGGTGAATGGTTCCTGATATTGTTGTCAGGTCCAATACAATGCAGAATGCTGTCTCACTAAGAGACCTCTCAAATTAATATCTCAAATAGTACTGCTGGGATAGCTTGCACAAGGACATCCCAGGTGAAACACCCACTGCTGGGAACTGGCAGTATTTAGCACCTGTGAAAATACACAGACCTCAGATCTTTGGCAGATGTTGGAAGTCATAAAACAACTGCATTCCTTAATTTCAAAACTAGTAATTAGTTCACCCGAAAGGCAATGCCGAAAGCTCCCTAGTACAGACATTGTCTCCCGCTGAACTGAAACTCTAAGATACCATCTTTTTATGGCCATAAAGTAATTTAACTTCAATAATTTTTTTGTGAAGCTAACCTGCTGTGTTCCAGTTTCAACTGTTAAAATATATACATTTGAACAGTTACAATAGTGTATGTACATTTCTGTTCTACTCCAGTAGGGCACACTGTGGTTACATTTTAAGCACAAGCACTTTATAAAATATCTTTTCAACACACGTCTGTACAAACCTAGTTTGATATACACATGACATACAGTTCTAATACAGTTGTAACACAAGCGTAGTATACAAATCGTGTTGATATTCACAAATTACATATAATTATTTACAAAATTCCAGACAGCTGGGCTGGCAGTATCTCCTTTTGTCACTCACCCTATCACTTTTAATGTCCAAAAAAGGGATTGCTGTCCATTCAGCTAGAAGGTTATCAGCAAAAGTTTCACAGCCCTAGCCTTCTGCAATACTACTCAATTGTGCATTTTCCCTTCTTGCTCTGCCCTGATAATTGCAGAGCATCTCCTCCATCACATCCAATCCTACTTCTGATACTTTTACTCTCAAAAGGAATTGTTCAGTCTCCTGAAAGGTATTCTGGACAGTGTTCACATGATTACTAAGAAGAATTTCCATCTCTTGCTTCTTTGATTGTGCTTCTTCCATGAATTTTTGGAGAGTGGAGTTCATTTTATGATGATTTTGCAACAATTCTTTCAAAAGTAACTTGCTCTGCTGACTCCTGTCCCTCCATATGGGTTAGGCTGGAATCCTTCCTTTTTAGACACTGTCCCATTCACTCCACTTAGTCTCACAGCCTTAGCTGGAGTGGTAGCAGGTAGCAGCTGACTCACCTGCAACCTGGACGGAACATCGCAAAGTGGAGAAAGGTGAAATACAGGGAAGGATAATATTAGTGAGAAGAAGCTATAGCTGGTATACCAGATATGGTACAAGTGTGGAAACAGTATACCACTAATCCCCTGACTCATCAGTCTCCACTGCCACCTGCAGCATCCAGAAGCATGATTTCTCTTTCTCTGGCCATGCCAAAAGAAAGAAAGGATTTGCATGTCATCATGTATCATACACACGTCGCTGAGAAGCATATTAAAGTGCACAGCTATAGCTCTGAATATACATGCCAACAAGCAGGTGGCGGCTGAGAAGTTGGCCACAGCCCCAAATAGATATTTTACTATTACATGTAGGTGCAACTAAGCGGAAGTAGAACAGGGTACTTAGAGCCAGGACAGGAATCTGCACTACTACAAGTAGGATACAGTGCAGTAGAAGTTGCTATACTACCACAGGTATGTGAAATGAAGCAGCAGCATGAAATAGTGGCCACAATCCCCACGCTGTGTGCCCTATCCCACAAAACATTATAGAACCACAGCAATACAGTCGACAGCAACAGCACACACAACATAAATACAGTCATCCACAGAGAACAACCTGGTATATCCTGGGATCTGTCAGGGAAAACAAATTTAATTAAGAAAAGGGCAGTGGAAGACAGAAAAACAGATAATTAACTGCAGTATGTTGTGCAGTAGAAGAGGAAAAATGTTGTTATACTATTTGAGGCATTCTTGCCGCTCTTCTGCTGTCCAAGACCAGATATTTTGTGACAGCTGTGGCACAGGCATCATTGGTTGTTTGGGACCATTCCTAGCTCTTTTGTAGTTCACTGCTTAAAATCCGCCTTTGCGCGGTCGTGCGCATAGCGGTTAAACAAGGTTAAACTTTTTCTGGCTCCGCCAAGTCTGCTCTTCAATTTTTCCCTTAGAACTGTTCTACTTGCAATCTAAACAGCCTATACTCTATCTGAAAAGCTCAGCACTTGCTCCTAAAGCATTTTGTATACAGGTAAAGCACTCTTAAACAAACGAAAAGTACTTCATTCACCTAAATTCTGTTGAGTACCCATTTCCCTATAGGTCCTTTCTGACTCAGTTACACAGCAATCTTTTTCACTATTTCTAGCATGTCGAAGGGTCAGTTGCTAGCGTCCTCTCCTGTTCAGCTGGTGAATCTGGGAATCTTGAGGCAATGTTACAATTGCCTCATGTACACAGACAACCCTCTCCTCCTCCCAACAAATACAAATATATGCGAGAGATGCAACTATATAGCCAAACTGGAGGCTGAGCTCTCTCAATTCAGTACTGGCAAGACCAGTCAGGAGGAGAAGGTAACCACGCACACCACAAACCCAGTCTCACATAGAACTATCACAACTGCAAACCAAACACATAAAAACACAAAAACATACTCGGAGGCGCTGATTAAAAATCTACCAAAACAACAGAGGCCTCCAAAGCAGACACCCAAGCAACCACCACCTCAAGACATAGCAAATGCAACACATAGTTCACAAAGTCAGTGTGCTAAACAGTCACAGCCCTTAAGGCCAAACAACATGCCAGACACACTTGTAATAGGTGACTCCAAAGTCAGGCACACTGACGTCCCGCTCACCAGACTGAACAAGGAGAGGGTCACAGTAAGCTGCCTGTCGGGAGCTAGAATCCGCCACATAACACAAGCACTCAGGTCACTCCACAGCAAGTACAAATATGACTCAGTCATTGTACATGCAGGTGTAAACGACCTGAGGCGTACCTCCCTGGACTACATGAAAAGAGACATAGAGGAGCTCTCTGATTATGTAGCCCAGGCCGGTATGACCCTGACCCTGAGCAGCATCTTACCCTCACCAAGAATGATGCCACAGTACAAAGACAAAATGATCAGTTTTAACAATTGGCTTAATTACTGGTGTCATTCTAAGGGGATCCAGTGTCTGTCTGCTTGGGATGACATGCTTGACAAGCCACGCTGCTTCGCAAGGGATGGTTTGCACCTGTCACCCCTGGGCTTCCGGATATTGGCCAAGGCTCTTGCCACCCCCATAGTGCCTTTTTTAGGCAAGGCTCAAATGACAAACCTACCTCCCTAGGAAACACAAGTGGAAAAAAACTAAGGGTAATGCTGCTCAATGCCAGAAGTCTAAACCTCAAGATGCACGCCCTCGAAGCCCTTCGAAGTATGGAGAACATTGATGTCTGTGCAGTGACTGAAACCTGGTTCAAGGCTCCTGAGAGCACACCAGCACTATCAGGTTTTACCTCATATCATGCTTTCCGGCCCCAAAACTTGGACAGAACCACAAAAGGAGGAGGAGTATCCATTTTCATCAAAGATACCCACACCTCCAGGTTAGTGGCAACGCACGAAGCATCGGAGACTATCCAGGTGCAACTAACCATAGGCAAAACTGCCTTACAGTTTGTAGCATGCTACAGACCACCCTCTCAAACTCAGGAACCCCACACAGCCTTCCTGAAGACACTGGAGAGTATGAATGTCTCTCCAAATACCATCATTTTGGGAGACTTCAACTACCCAAACATAGACTGGGAACATTACTCAAGCCCCAACACTCTAGCCCAAAGGTTCTTAGAATTCATAAACTCAAATGCAATGCAACAACTAGTCACCATTCCCACAAGAGGAGACAATATACTAGACCTGATCATCACAAACATGGGGACAAAATGCTCCACACCAGAAGTACATCCCTCTTTGGTAAGATCAGACCATAAATTAATCTCACTGGAAATCCACATCCCGACCCACCCCCGGCACAAAAGACCACAGTGAAGAACTTCTCAAAAGCAAACTTCACACTTCTTAAGACTGAAGTGGTATCTTTCAAGGCCCCTGGGCCAGTGGAAACCACAACCCACACTGCTGAATCCCTTGCAAATGCCTTCTATGGGCACCTTCAAGAATGCATGGATCATGCAATCCCAAATAAAACCAAGACCCATTCCCCCAAAGGCAGGCAACCGGTCTGGTGGACCCCAGCCATAAACAAACTTTACAACAGAAGGAGGAAGCTACTACATGACAGAGCAAAATCCCTAAAAGGAAAGGCATCTCTGATCAGTACTAGCAAAAAACTACGATCACTCATAAAATCATCCAAGGCCAACTTTGAGAGAAAAATCGCAAATGACACAAAAGACAATCACAAGGCCTTCTTTAGCTATGTTAGAAACCTGGGTGGAAACTCCCAGATATGCTCAGAGTTGGTCCAAAATGACACAAAATACACTGAATCCACTGACATTGCCAACATTCTGACAGACAGGTTCAGTGCAAATTTCTCCTCCCCCTCCCCCCCAAAAGGAGAAATAACTATCCCAGCAGAGTGTAGCCTCCCTAACATCTCAGATGCCCAGGTGAGAGCCGCCCTCTCTAAAGCTAAAAACACAGCATCAATGGGACCGGATGGTGTCCCGGGCTGTGTGCTACATGAACTCCAAGAGGAACTAAACCCACACATAAGGCTGCTGTTTAATCTTAGCCTTACCACAGGATACGCACCCAAAGAGTGGCGACGGCAACAGTGGTCCCACTTCACAAAGGCGGTGCTTCTACGGACCCTGGAAATTACCGCCCCATAAGCCTGACGAGCCTGGTCTGCAAAGCTATGGAGAGGATCATTATGGAACTCATAAACAAAGACATTGGGGACCTACAGACATTGGATCCTACCCAATTTGGCTTTGTCAAGGGCAGATCCTGCCTTCTGAACTTGGTCGACTTTTTTGAAACGGTCACTAAGGCCATTGATGAGGGTAAGGCAGTTCACACAGCCTACCTTGACCTTGCAAAAGCCTTTGACACAATACCCCACTCGGGCATCATAGACAAACTCACCAGCTTAAATGTAAACCCATATGTTACAAGATGGGTTGCAAACTGGCTCAAGGACAGAACCCACAGGGTCAGAGTTGCTGGAGCTATGTCAGACTCTAAGCCAGTCACAAGCGGTGTCCCACAGGGCTCAGTCCTGGGACCCCTCTTGTTCGGCATTTATTTTTCCGATGTACAGGCAAACATAGGAGGATTGTGGCTGACAAGTTCGCAGATGACTGCAAACTGGGCGCCATAATTGATACTCCAGCGGACACAAACATCCTTCAGGGAGGCCTCATAGAAACGGATAATTGGTGCCAGAGCCATGGCCTTAAGCTAAACGCCAAAAAATGTATAGTCATACCCTTTGGGAAAAACAAGGTACCGACAAATTACCACATAGGCGGTAATCCATTAAGTACGGAAGAGGTAATCAGGGACCTAGAGACCCAGGTTGACGGTAACCACTCATTTGACACTCACATTGCCAAAGTGGTTAGGAAGACCTTCTATATTGCCCACCTTATCATGAAGGGTTTCACATCTAGATCAAGAGAGGTCATTGTGCCCCTGTACTCTTCTCTTATCAGGCCAATGATTGAGTACAATGCCCCATTTGGGATGTATCTCACCTGACACCTGCAGCAGTTGGAAAGACCCCAAAAGTTCCTCACCAAGAGGATAAAGGGTCTTAAACATATGTCATATGCTGCCCGACTGAAAAAACTCCAGCTCTATTCAGTAGCATACCGCCTACTCAGAGGTGATCTGTGCCTGACGTACAAGGCCATGTCCAATCCTGAATTAATGGACATGCTCCACCTCAAAACATCCAAATCCATCAGAGCCACGAGAACAAGTGACTTAAACCTCAACACAGAAATAAATAGAACGTGCTGGAGGGACAGATTCATAACCCAGAGGCTCCCTACACTCTGGAACAGAATCCCAGTCCATGTTAGGCAGAGCCCCTCACTGACTCTATTCAAGAGAAATCTCGACGAGTGGATGGGAGATCGTAGGTTTACCCCGGGGGTCATCTCTTTGTCACTACTAGACAGAGGCATAGTAAACTAAACCCTAAAAGGGTGTAGTATTCTCATCCTAAGGGGTGGTGTAAGCCACATACACTCTGGCTAGGCTTATAAATGCCATAGGGCAGATAGCCTAGTACGAACCTATGAACCTATACCAGTGCTTGTACTGCTCATTGGTGCAGGGGACACTGTTCATTTGGGACAGCTAGTCTGTCAGGTCATACCAGGCATTCATCTTTTAAAATAAATCCACATAAGGTTCCAACTGTCACTTCCTGAACAGGCTATGTAGGAGAAATAGATGAATTTTGCTCTCATTAATACTCTAGGCAGGCAGTCGCCATGGGATACTAGCTTAAGCAGCCATCACCATTTCTCTACTGCAATGCAAAATGGCAGACTAAGAATCATGCTCTACACGCAATTTTGAATTGCTACCAGCTTATCTTACTGCCACAATATGTGTATATACATAGTGTGCACTGCATCTTGGTGTCAAGCAGATGAATGTGTCAGTGCCTTATGTCACAATGTACTTCGGTGAAACAGAGATTCATAAACACGGACAGGATCTAGCTTTATTAGTATACATATGGAGCATACTATATAAACATGTTTTAGTGCAAGTCCTTCATGTCTGACACCAAATTGCACAGGAAGAATGCAGCATAACTCTGAAGCATTTTATGACAACAAAGAGGAAATTCCACAAGACAGAACCCAGAAGAGGTACACACTGGTCTATAGTAATACGGCAAAGGGTACTGCAGTACCACAGCATACACATCAATATTAGCCTCTGAACAGGCTTTCTTTGTCAGTAATGTAGGTAAGGTAACACTTGTATTCAGTGCTATACCTGCCTGCAACTGTAGACTGTGCAGGTTAAGCACCTGTAATCTTACAGCTGGTATACGGAGCGCTAGTCCACAGCAAAGACAGCCACAGTCTCCCCCCCTCTAGTATGCCCTAGTCTGTATTACACCACTATCATACACCTGCATACCCTATGTTTAGAACACCACAATGGTTATGATATTGGATGAATGGTTGTGCAAATGGTTTGGACATTGCTGGCCTGCTATAGACTGCTGCAAACAACTTAAGTATGCATGGTCTCCACCTACCTTTCACATGACATCCATTACACCTGCTGGAGACATCCACATATACCTACTGCATAACATCCCTGTTCCTGTACAACAGACGTACTCCTGTGTAACACCGAAATTTCCACACCGTACAACTCCACTGGACCCCTATGTGTCACATACCACAGACATATTCCTGTACAAGTCTGACCCCCCTACCACCACCACCACACACCTTCTTAACAAGCGGGATTCCTCAACATCCAACATATCTGTGGCCTCCATCCACTACTTGTTTCTCTACAACCCTGTTTCATGTCTATTAGCCAGGACAGCATACAACACTGGTACTTTACTGTACCCACATATCTCATGTCTAATAATACGTCTGCACTCTTCCTGGGTGTATGCATGTCCTCCAAAGATGGCAGATAGCAGAGGTTAGACAAGTACAGCTTATAAGATTCATAGTAGATGCCTGCTTGGGAGGCGTGGCCCCCATCGGTCTCTATGGTACTGTCTCGATGTACAGCAGTCTATAATGCCAATGACATGGCTGGTAAGAATGGGAAAACAATGCACTGTCAGAAACACGTCAGTGATACAAGGCGGGCATCAGAGAAGGGGTGCAACATAGTGTCAGAAAGGACTGCAACAGAGGCAAGGACATCTCCCATTGCAATCCTTGTAGGCAATGAGTCATCCTTGGCATCCATGCATGGAGAGGAGGGAATGGGTATCATCCCAGATGGTGTGGACATAGTCTCAGAGTGGCCAGACAGTGTACTTCACATGGAGACCAGTCAGCAGTCAGATTAGTAGCCATACCACATATACTACCCAGTAACTCTGTTTAGACTTGTCAGACAGCACACACTGACCATTGCATATGTGGCTCTATATGTACATCAGGTATTCAGACTCAAAGGGCCTTCAGCACAAGTTAGTGTTTGATAACTGCCAGCATACATCCACTCACTTGCCACTGGCATGAATACCACAGGACATTATGGTTTGTGGGATGACCTCTGTCACATTGCTATTTTATGCATCACTTATACACAGGAAAGACCGCCATTATGGTGACACCTGGAGAGGCTTGGTCATAACTGTAGGCCGAGATCAACACCTGCAAAGATATGATGACAATGGCGAGGCAGAGTAGCAAACCCTGGATACAGTATTGTTTGGACTAACACTATGACCTCTCCAACCTGCTACACTAGAGGATGGACAGCATCACCATGCCTATTTTTTTTTTTTTTTTTTTTTAATTTCTCCAAGTCTTTTGGGTTTATAATACCATGATGGGAACAGACCCCATTCCTAAGTCAAAGTTCGATTAAAGTTCATGAAATTAGTATTGTTTCATTCTTTGATGTTAGCCAAAAGTGCTCTTCGCAGCACCCGCAATGTGCCCAGTAATGACTCCTCCTGCAATTCGTGCGGTGTTACAGGAATGGTAACATATCTAAAAACGATTGTAAATTAATTTTTATAAGACAAGTTGCTCTTACTACTATTAGAACTGTCTGGGTATCTTTCTTCCACATGGCTCTCTTTTCTGCCTGCAGTGCAAGTTATTTTATGACTTTGTGTCGCTCTCTGTATGCAAGACACTGTAGTCACTAGGTGTGGCGATTTCAATAATCAATGCTACTTTTGTCTTCTTTTCTTGGACCACTATATCCGGTTTTCTAGCATCTGTCTTTTGAACTGTTGGTATTGGGTGATCCCATGTGATATAAACCATCATTTTCTATGATTCTTTGTGGCTCATGTTTCCAGTGTTTTTCAGCCACTTCGATACCATAGTGTTTTTCACAATCTCCAGTGTAACAGTCTCGTCACATTATGCCTTTCAGTATACAGTCCCTCTGCCATTAGTGCATCGCAACCAACAACAAGGTGTGTGACTGTTTCCAATTCGGTTTTACAAAACCTACATATGTCTGTTTCTCCCACATGTTCAATGGACTTTGTAAACCAGCGTGTACGTAGCCCACTATCTTGGGCTGTCAATATTAACCTTTCATTTCTTGATGTGAATTCACCTCTCCTTAACCATTCCTATGTTTGTTCTTGATCAACATGAGGCTCTTCCAGAAGTTTTCTATACTTGCAACTATATTTATAATTTTTCCACATTTCTTGCCTTCTCATCTGGTCCTTCACTTTATATTCTTTCCTTTGTTTTTCAACACATTCAGTTGCTGCCTGGTTTTTATCTACTTCTGGTTTGATTTCCATTCCTGCTTGACGTCGATACGCTTCTGCTAAATTAAGCAGAGATGTCATCTTAGATGTATTCTCCTCGTGTTTCAAAAGTTTCACTACCTTTAGATCCTGTGAAGGCAGCAGACGTGTGGAGTCTTATGATTGCAGATCTATACATGTAATCAATTTCAAGGAGGCCCATCCCCCCTTCGGAACGGGGAATATATAATCTTGGTACACAATGATTTTTATAAATCATTTGGTGAGCATGAAGCATCCTTCTTGTTTTAATATCCAATCTATCCAACCCTTTTTGGGGCCAGTCAATCATTCCAAAACTATAAGTTAGGATAGGAAAAGCAAACTGATTTATGGCTTGGATCTTGTTCCTAGATGTCAGTGCTGTTTTCAGGATTAATTTAAGTCTTCTCAAGTACTCCTTACTGAGCCTTCTTTTGCATTTGTTCATGTTTTATTGCTGATCCTTCATCAATTCCGAAGTATTTATACACTCCCCCTCTTGCTCAAGTTTTTTATATCACATTCTTGTCCCAAACTGATGTTTTCCTGATGCTGCAGTTTTCCTTTTTTTAAGGTTGCTTTTGCACATTTATCAAGACCAAATGACATTTCAATATCATCTGAAAAAGTTTTGACAATCTGCAGCTGTGCTTTCAGTTCCCCTGATAAGCTATGCTGTTTTAAATCATCGACAAAGAGAAGATGAGAAGTCATTAGACTTTGTTGTTTTCTAGAAGCCAAATTGGAGCTATGGCCTAAGCAGTTAAGTAAACAGCTTAATGGATTAATAGCAAGGGAAAATGGCAACGGTGACAGAGAGTCACCCTGGAATATCCCCCTTTGGATTTTTATCCCTGGGATAATAATCTGTCCTTTATCATGGCTTAATTGCAAAGTGGTCTGCCACTGTTTCATGGTTACTGTAATGTAGTCAATCCGTGTAGAGTGTATCTTGTACATTTTTAAGCACTCTTATTTATGAATGTGGGATACTATCAAATGCTTTTTTGTAGTCAATCCATGCCATACTTAGATTCTTCCCCTCCTTACAGTTCTTACAGGCTTACCAAGGGGGGCCTCCCATGCTATCAAAGGTACTACTAATGGCACCTATAGTGGCAAACCAGCACACCATATATAACTGGCATACAGATACCACTGTACAGCAGGCTACAAATGATTCAAGGAGGCCTCCACAGTCACAGCAGGCCCGAGGCATCCAGAAAGCTCTAGGTATCAATTAACAGATGTGGCAAAAATAAAACACTTAAATATTAAACCACTGTTTCAGCCCAAGTCATTTTCTCTTCCCAACATACTACCAGATACCACCCACCACCCCCAAGGAATTCAACCATCATATCATCGCCTTCTCAGTTCATTTCATTTTCCCATTCATTCCCCATTTCGACATTTTCTGGACACTCATTACTTTTACTTGCATACTCCACTAAAGATTTTTTACCCACATAGTCCAATATACGAGGCAAGCTATGAAACTCATCCTTGTAGGGAAAATGCCTTAAGGCCCCTTGGAATAATGCCTTAAGGCCCCTGGGAATAAAGTACAGTTGTGTAAGAACTTAAGAGAATGGTAGATGTCCCACTAATCACTGTTGCAGTATTTTTAACAGATGGGCTGTAGCTCAATGACGTCTGTCTGGGGTAATAAATCTTTACCCTCATATGTCCGGGCAATGATCAGGATACAAATGCAGACATACAACATCCTCAGACTATCTCCAAGCCAGCAGCAGCCTGAAGAAAACCAAGGAAGGAGAAAGGTCAGCTAGGAAGGACTTAGGTTGAACAGGGTAAGCAAGATCCCTTCAAAATGAAAGATCCTGTGTTAATGAGTGTGCCTGTGCATGCAAATGTAAGACATAGTGTTAGTGCCAATGAGAAGGAGAAGTAATGAAATAAGGGGGAAGGTGGGTTGGAAGGAATACTGCAACAGTGAGTGGTACAACATCTACTGTTATGGTAAGATCTTACACAAATGTACTATGTCCTGACCAAGTCATGGTTGCAGTATCCTTAATAGATGGGTGATTCTCAGAGTTGTAGAGAGAGAGAGAGGGTGGTAGTTTTAGGATGAGCCAGTAGAGAAGGGGTCCAGGAGGCCAGATAAAATAGTTCTGGAAAATACTGCCCTGGATCAGGAAAAAGCATGCAACTTGCAGTGTTTTGTGAAGGTATGAAAAGATGACCAGGTAGCTGCTTCTAAAATGGGCCTAGTATCCACTCCGTTGTGGAGATCTGACTTGAAGACATTACTGTTCGCGTAGAGTGAGATTTTGGCCAGAAGGGTAAAGTTTTTTCACGGTGAGAGTAGCAGAAGAAAATAGCCCTTGAAATCCAGGAAGCAACAGATTGTTTGGAAACTGGAAACCAGTTGTCCTAGTCTGAAGACCATAAAGAAAACAAACAGTTGCATCTGTTTCTCAGATATCCTTAGTCTTGTCCAGGTAAAACCTCAGTTGTCTGTGAATGTCTAAAGAGTGCAATATTCTTTCCCCCTCTATTCTGAGGGATGGGGAGAAAGACAGACTGATTGTTTGGTTGAGAGCAAGTTCACTAACCAGTTTTGGTATGAAGGATGGATTGGACTCGAGCCTTATCCTATCTTTGTGGAATAAGAGGAAGGAAGAATGACTAGCCTTGAGAGCATGCAGTTATGAGACCTTACAGGCTAAAGGCAAGACCAAGAGGAACACTGTTTTCCAAGTGCAGAACTTTAAAATAGCTGAAAAGTACAGTTGTGTAAACTTACCATAAATGTAGATGTTCGAGTGTATTCACTGTTGAAGTCATTACATTTGGGTAATCCTGCTGGCAGGTTGCCCTCAGTCGGCCTGAATTCCAAAGTCCTGGGTCCTGCGTCGGCTGCTGTCACCCCTTCACTGACATCAGGTCATCAGGGGTATAAAAGATGAGGCCGACACCATTTTCTTTAGTTTTTCTTGCTCCAGATGTCAGGTGCCCTCTAAAAGGGTAGCCAAAATTATTTATATATATATATATATATATATATATATATATATATATATATATATATAAATACATGCACCAATATAAACTTTACCTTCATCTACCAGCAAATACACCACATAGGTTGCGTAAATCAGAGAAGGAAAGATAGGTTCCATCAGAAGAAAGGGGGATGGCGGGTGGGTAACCTGGACTGCAACAGTGAATACACTTGAACATCTACATTTATGGTAAGTGCACACAACTGTACTATGTTCTTCGTGCTTCACTGTTGCAGTCATTACATTTGGGTAGAGTCCCAAAGCTATGGATGGGAGGCTGGAGCTAAACAGCATTAGGAGCGGCTATGAGGCCCTGCAGAACTGCAGTGGCAAAGCCTGCCCTGGATTTAGAGTAGAGTGGCAGATGATAGTGCTTAGTAAAGGTGTGCACTGAACTCCAAGTAGCAGCCTCTAAAATGTCCTTGGTTGGTACTCCCCTGAGAAAAGCTGCTGAAGTGGCTGCAGCTCTGGTTGAATGTGGCCTAATGCCCTTAGGCACTGGCTTGCCATGGTGTAAGTAGCATGGTGTAAGTAGCAGAAACGAATGCAGTGGCCTATCCACTTTGAAATAGTCTGCTTTGAGATCGCCTTTCCTTGTGATCCTGCAGCATATGCCACTAGTAATTGCTGTGTCTTTCTGAAAACTTTGGTTCTGTCCAAGTAGAATCTAAGCTGTCTGTGTACATCCAAGGAATGCAGAATTCTCTCCCCCTTGTTCTGTGGATTTGGACAAAAAGTTGGCAGATGAATAGTTTGGTTAAGAGCCACACTGGACACCACCTTAGGCATAAATGTTGGGTTCGTCCTCAGAGAGACCCTGTCTGGATAAAAAATGATAAAAGGTTCCACAGCCATGAGTGCCTGTAGCTCTGAAACTCGTCTTGCAGAAGTTATTGCTAGGAGCAGAGCTGTTTTCCAAGATAAAAACTTTATATCAGTAGTAGCAGCTGGCTCAAAAGGAGGCAGGGTGAGTTTTTCCAAGACATAGTTGAGGTCCCATGCAGGCATTGGTGATCTCCTTGGAGGTCTTACATTTTTGGCTCCTCTGAGGTACTGTTTTAATAAGGGATGAGAAAAGATTGGTGGCTCTGTATTGTAATGAGCCGAAATGGCAGAGGCATGAATTTTAATAGATGAAAAAGATAGGCCTTTGTCCAGCGTCTCAGTTAAGTATTGTAAATTCTGAGGAATATTTGGCGCAGCTGTATCAGTTGCTTGTGCCTGGTTCCAAGCACAGAATCTCTTCCATTTTCCAGCATAAAATTTTCTAGTACTAGGCCTTCTGGCCTCCAAGATGACACTCATCACAGCTTTACTGAGAGGTGTGTTTTGTATGACTACATTATCTGCCATGCTGCCAGGTTTAAAGTCCTGAGTTGGCTGTGCAGGATCTGATTGCTTTGCAGGGACAGTAGATGAGGTATTTGAGGTAAGGTCTAAGCTGGGCATTGAGACAAGTTCTTTAGTATTGGGAACCCGTACTGGCGGGGCCAGTCTGGGGCAATCAGTATCATTTTTGGCTTCTCCTGTTTGACCTTTAGGAGTACCTTGGGGAGGAGAGGCAGTGGGGGAAAGGCATATACGGATAGGTTTTTCCAGCTGAAAGATAGGGAGTCCACTTTCCATGCTTGTCTGTGATAAGTCCTTGTGCAGAATCTTTTTAGTTGGTAGTTGTGAGGGGAGGCAAATAGATCTATGTCCGTGCATCCCCATTTCCTTGTTATCATGCTGAAGATTTGTGGATCCAGCTGCCACTCGTAGGGATCCATGAGGTTTCTACTTAGCTCGTCTGCCAGAGTATTTTTCCTTCCTGGCAGGAATTGTGCCTGCAGATGTACTTGGTAAGTTAATGCTGTGTCCCACAAAGTCATGGCTAGTCTGCAAAGGGGCTAAGAATGTGTGTCCCCCTGCTTGTTTATATACCACATGACCGTGGTGTTGTCTGTCTTTATCAGTAGTTGTCCTGGATGAATTAGGTCCTTGAAGGCTGTCAGGGCATTCTGAACAGCTAGCATCTCTTTTTGATTGATATGTAGATGCATTTGGGTTGAGGACCATGTCCCCTGAATGCATCTTCCTGCCATGTGGGCCTCCCAGGCATAATCCGATGTATCCGTTGTTAGTGTTTGCCTGGCTGGGGGTAATGTGACTGGCTGTCCCTTGTTTTGGTGACAAGCCTTTGCCCACCATCGAAACTTCTGTTGTAGGCAGGAAATGAGAGTAATCATTGTTTCCAGGCTGTGGGAATGTTGAGTCCAAACACTTTTTAGGTACCAGTGAAGTTTCCTCATATGCAGTCTTGCATATGGAATTAGTAGGATGCAGGATGCCATGAAGCCCAAAGCCTGCAGAATTTTTCTTGCAGATAACTGGGCCCTTGTTGCCAACATTTTGAAATAGGTAGTCAGTTGCCTTTGTTTGTCTGGCGTGAGATAAGCCATCTGGGCAGTTGTATTTAAGCTTGCACCCAAGAATATTATCTGTTGAGAGGGTACTAGTTTTGATTTCTTTTCGTTGACTGTGTACCCTAGGCATGTTAGAAGTCTTTTCACAAACGCCAGATGCTGTAGAAGAGTGTCCTTGTTCTCTGCTTGAATTAGACAGTCATCCAAGTAAGGATATATTTGTATTCCTCTTTGACTGCAGAATGCAATTACTGGTGCCAGGCACTTTGTAAAGACCATGGGCGCAGTAGATAAGCCAAAGGGCAGTGCAGAGAATTGGTAATGCATTGAGCCAGCCTTGAATCTGAGGTATCTCCTGCATAACTGTCTGATTGGGACATGCAGGTATGCCTCTTTTAGGTCTAGAGTCATCAGCCAAGCGTTCTTGCCCAGCATGGGCAGAAGCTGCTGCAAAGTCATCATCTTGAATTTTGGTATATCCAGGAATGTGTTCTGAATAGATAGGTCCAGTATTGGTCTCCAGGTCTTGTCCTTTCTGGGTGCCAGAAACAGTCTTGAGTAAAATCCTTGTCCCTGCTCTTGCTCTGGTACTTGTTGAATGGCCCCCATGTCGATGAGGGATGAGACTTATTTTTTTGCCTCTGCACATTGATTTTTTGGCAGAACTGGCCAGCTGTTTGCCTTCGGCAGGGTATGGAAATGGAACTTGTACCCTTGTGACACGATATTTAGAACCCACTTGTCCTGGGTTATAATGTGCCAATTTTGAGAAAAAAAGTGCTAATTTTCCCCCTAAGGGTGCTACCAGGAGATAAGTGCTTGGTGCAAGTAGGGGGAAGTCATTGGCACTGTTTCCTGTATGGTTGTGATTTGTCTTCTCCAACTTTAGAGGTAGAAGCACCCCATTGCTTTGACCTATAGGAACCTTGCACCTGGGATCCGCCTATAGGCCGTCTGGATCTGCCGCTTTGAGGTCTGTCTGACACAGGAAAGGACCAATTCTTTGTAGGCCAGTGTCTACTAAACCTAGGTGGCTGTACTTGTAAAAAATCTTTGACAGTTTGCATAGATTTAGCTTTGTCCTTCATTTTCTTTAACACCTCCTCTGCCTTAACACCAAACAAAGTATCATGCTGTAAAGGTGCATCTAATAATTTAACTTTGACATGATCAGGCAGATTTTGTTCCTTTAACCAAGCATGCCTCCTAATTACAGAACCCGTAACTGCGGCCCTGCAGGAGGCCTCCAAAGAATCAAAACCACATTGCAAAGTATGCTTTCCAACTTGTTCAGCTGCATGCAATAAATCCTGCATTTCCTTGTTTTCTGCACATTCAGAGTTTAATAACATTTTCTGTTTAAGCAATGCCATGACATGTTGCTGATATTTGAGCATATGAAACTGACAGCTTAAGGCCCTTAAAGCCAAGGTAGCAGATATGTAAACCTTTTTTCCCCATCTATCCAGTGCCCTAGAATCTCTTTCAGAGGGGATAGGTTTTTTTGCAGTGGAAGCCTTAACACCTTTGGGACTCTGTGAAATAGTTTCTGGGTCTGCAGCAGGGTTTTTAAAAAGAAATTTATGAGAGTCAGGAACCCTGTAATATCTGTCAGGCTTAACAGGAGCTGGAGGTAAGGAGTCAGGGGTAAGACTACTCCGAAAACACATCATCTACAATATCTAACACAGGTGGAATGGCTAGTGGCCTGTGTTGAGGTAGTAAAAGGAAATCCCTGAGCCTCTTTTTAGATTTTGAAAAATCTTGGCTCTCCCAGTGGAAATGCTCCCTCATGGTATGCAAGGTTTCCCCAAATGAATAGTCCCTCTGGAGGAGAAGCTGAAGGCATAGATTCTTCAGCATCAGAATCCTCATAGGAGGGAAGAGAATATTCCTGATCAGAAGAAATAAAAACCTGATCTGAAGATTCATAGTCAGTCTCTTACCTAGGCCTCTTATCAGGAGGGGGATGGGAACCCCTGATCAAGGTAATTAAGTCTTCGGCCATTTTGAGCATCTGTGTTTTGGGCATAGAGGCCTGTCCACGTGGTTCTTGAGTTTGTTTCTTTGCTTTAGAAGGTGCTTTAGTCTTTGCCTTTGAAGCTGAGGATGGTTTAATGTAAAGATGCTTCGGTCTGAATACACCCTCAGAAGCCGGTGCCTACTCAGCGGCTCTGGACCCATCTGAAGGAATAGTATCCGAGGCTCCAATACCTTGAGTTTCCAGCGGCATGGCCAACTCCACGTGGGAGTCCGTAGCGGCCTGTGACTCTAAGGTAGCTGGCGTCAGGGGCTGCGTAAGCGCCTCACTGAGAACCAACGAATGGCTTAGGAGAAGCTTCGTCGTCGGTTTTGGGCCTCGGTAGTCTATCTCTCTCTTTTTCTTTGCGTTTTTTGTGAACGCCGGTAGTCGGATGGCTATCCGACAACATTTCTGGATAATTAAACCGGCGTCCAAAATAGTTTAAAGCAAAATCATACCACCGCTTAATAGTGCGTTGGTTAAATCTAGCACAAAACCGACAACCAGCAACGTTGTGATCAGGGCCTAGGCAAGGAATACAGTAAGAATGAAAGTCCTTATCAAGTATTTGCTTTCCACAAGAAATACAATTATTAACTTTTTCTGACATCGGTCTGGAGCAAGAAAAAAGTTTCCCCAACGGGGTACTTAGCTTTATTGAAAACTTCGGATCTGAAATTCGAACACAAAAATCTCAGGAGTTGGCCGACAGGTACATGCTAACTGCTTCTGCTTCAGGCACCGCGCGGCAAGAAAGACTAAAGAAAATGGCGTCGGCCGCATCTTTTATACCCCTGACGTCAGGGAAGGGGTGACAGCAGCCGACGCAGGACCCAGGACTTTGGAATTCAGGCCGACTGAGGGCAACCTGCCAGCAGGATTACCCAAATGTAATGACTGCAACAGTGAAACACGAAGAACATCAGCAGGTTCAAAAGGAAGTAAAGTTAGCTTTTCCGAAACAAAATGAAGGTCCCAAGGAGGAGCAATAAGTTTCTGTGGGGGATTTAAGGTGTAAACCCCCCCCTTAGGAAACGTTTAGCCTCTGTCCTGAATATGAAAGGGGTCCCCAAAAATAAGCAAGCATTAATGGTCGGTAAGTGAGCACCAGATGAAAAACCTCTTCTACTTGGCTGTGTAAGATTTTCTAGCATTAGGTTTCCTGGCTTCTTGTAGAATCCAAACCATCTGTTCAGAAAAATTGTGTCTAGTAGGGATTAAAATCCCATCATCTAGAGGGCCGACAGAGAGTCCAGGCTGGGATGAAGAAGCTGTCCTTTCTGCTGTGTGACTAGATCTGGTTTTGGAGGGATTCTCCGGAAGTTTCCCTTTGATAGGTGAAACAGGAGCGGGAACCAGTGTTGTCCAGGGCAAAAAACTGCCAGAAGTAGAAGGTTTGGGTATTCCTTCTAGACCTTAGGAGGACAGGTAGATGAGGATATGCATAATGGAACTTCCCCATCCATGTGAAAGCCAAGGCATTTGTCTAACAGGCTTGTGGCATCAGATTCCTTTTGCAGAACAGATGAAACAGGTGGTGCTTGGAGGAAGCAAGAGGTCTATGTGAGGGGTTCCCCATATGAGAGTGATAGCTTTGAACATCTCTGTGTTCAAATGCCATTCATGAGGATCCAAGTCTCTGCTCAGAGAGTCTGCCAACACATTCTGTTGTGAGGGAATGTATGCCGCCGAGAGGCAGAGTGTCATCTGACAGGCTTGGTGCCAGACTCTCTGTGCTAACCTGCATAGAGGGGTACGATATTGTGCCTCTCTGTTTATGTACCACATCACCATGGTGCTGTCTGTGTGTACCAGAAGAGTGCCTGGTTTCCACAGGTGTGAGAAGGTCTGTAGTGCTTGAAGAAGTGCCTTCATTACCTTTAAGTTTATGTGTTCTTTGAGTACATGGGCAGGCCACTTCCCTTGGACTCTGTAGTGTCCTTTCCAGAACCCCCATGCCCTGTCTGAAGCATCTGTAAACAGGACTTGGTTGTGTGGGAGACATGTATTGATAGTAACCTGTTTGCATTAGCAAAGCAGTTCCTTCTTGATGCAAGGAAAAAGGGGAATGTTAGTATCGAGAGGGTGAGTGCTGAGACCACACCAATTTCAGATACTACTGAATTTTCCTCGTGTAATCTGGCTAGAGGCAACACAGGAATAATGGCAGCCAGGAGTCCCAAGGCTCTGAAAGCTTGTCTGGTCGATCAATGATTCTCACTGGAAAGTAGTAGGAAAACATTGGCTAGTGAGGTGACCTTCTATACAGGAATGTTGGCATGCATGGTACACGTGTTCACATAATATCCCAGGAAGATCAGCTGTTGGGAAGGGATGGGTTGGGATTTTTTGTAGTTGATGTTGAACCCCAGTCAAAAGTTGTACTGTTTAATGCAGGTGCTTTAGAATAGTGTCTCTGGATAGAGCCTGGATTAGATAGTCATCCAGGTATGAAAAAATATAAATGCCGTGATTGAGGCTGAAAGCCACCACTGGTGGCCAGACAGTTTGAGAAAACACAAACAGGGAAACAGGAACAAAAATACAAACAATCCAAAAACTGAAGGTACTGAATACACAAGTGAGAAGTTTAAACATTTATTAGTAATGAGCCAACAAGATTAAGAGCTTTCGTCAGTCTATAACCAAGACGTTGTTGTGGTTGTTGTTGTTGCGTCTTTCGGCTTTTCCCGGTTAGGGGTCGCCACAGCGGAACTCCGGTCCGCTAATGACTGGCAGTAGATTTTTACGTGCCGAGCTGCCGGCCCTGACGCACAACCTTCAACGAAGGCACGCCCATTCACGCACGTCTCCACACAGAAGACGCTCTAGCTGAGAATCGAACAGGACAATGTCTTACTGTGAGGCGACAACGCTACCGCAGCACCACCACCGCAGTCGGAATCTAAAAATTCAACAAACTCTACAATATTTAAATAGTTAAAAATCACATGACCACCACATCAATTAACAGAAGCAAATTTGTTAACCCTATGTTATCCAGTACAAAAGAAGGTAGTTGTTATCTGCATGGACAGATAGATGAAATGCTTCAAATGAACTTCCAGTAGTAATTTCAAACAAAACGGATGACTTTCATGTTTTTAACTTTACAATTTGTATCAAGCTGAGCATGCTGAAGTATTGAGTAGAGGCTACACTTTTGTCCCTACTTGTCGAGCTAAAACAAACATTTTGTTGCACTTGGAATTGTTTATCAGAAAGCTTAATTTTTTATGCATGTTTAACCATGAAAATGTGGAAAAAAAAAGTTATGTACTCACCATAAAGTTCCATGTTTGTTGTCAATAATATCGCCTTCATTCTTGATGGTTGGGTTCAGAACTGAGCATCGGTTCTGACTCGGCCGCATACTAAAGCTAGAGAGCTTTCACTAGCTCGAGGCTACATCCTATCCGAGGATGCCTAGCAACTGTTACCCAGATCTTGTTTGAGAGAAACTAATCATTAGACTATGCAACCCAATACAACAACAACAGGTCCTCTGCCCAGAAATCCTAAGGCATGAAGGGAATCAGGAAGTTTACAGCCAATTTCAGAAAATTCCTCTCGATCCTCCAGGAAGGGGGAAGGAGGGTGGGATGCAAGAATGAAGGTGAGATTATGGACAACAAACATGGCACGTTATGGTGAGTACATAACTTCCTTATGTTATGCTATCTCGCCTTCATTCCTGATGGTTGGGGCAGTGTCCCCAGCACCTTCTTTCTCAGGTGGCTCATGGGAATAAGCTCTTCAGAACAGTGGAACCCAAAGGATTCCCTGTTCCAGGAGGCCACATCTACTTTGGAATGAGTGATAAAGGTATGAGGGTTAACCCACGTAGCTGCAGCACAAATTGAATCCAACGGGAGCCTAGCTTGAAAGGCAGTGGAAGTCGACAGAGCTCTAGTTGAATGCCCTCTAATTTTCCCGGCAGCTCTTTATTCTGAGAGTTATAGACATAAGTAATGGTGTCTGTAATCCATTTTGATAAGGTGACTTTTGAAACTGAAGTTCCTTTTCTGTTTTCTGAGAATGAAACAAACATTTGGTCGGATTTTCTAAATTCTTTTTGTCTTACGCAAGTAAAAACGTAACTGCTTATGTACAACCAATTGGTGAAGCTTGTATTCTGCCTTGTTGCCATGACTAGGGAAAATTACGGGTAGCTCAATAGACTGATTTAAACTGGCTTCAGAACAAACTTTTCACAGAAAAGAAGGACTTGTCCAGAGAGAGACTGTGTCTTTGTGGAAAATCAGATAGGGAGGATGGATAGACAGAGCTTGCAGTTCTGAAACCCTCCTAGTGGAAGTAATGGCTGCTAAAAAGATTGTCTTCCAAGATAAGAACTTTAGTGGGCAAAAGGAGGCTGGTTCGAATGGAGGGGGAATTAAAGAAGATAACACCAAATTGAGGTCCCAAGGAGGTGGTGGTTCTCTTATGGGAGGTCTTAAAAGGAATGTACCCCTCAGAAAGGCTTTGCATAATCTGTGGGACATTATATTGGATCCCATGTCTCCTATGTGGTAGTTTGATATGGCAGTTAGTTGTACTTGTACTGTGGCTGCCGCTTCATCCCGATTAAAGGTTTCTGTTAAAAATTCCAGGATTGCAGATATAAGGGCTGTAAAGGGGTCTATATGTTTTTTGTCAGCCCAACAAGAAAATCTCTTCCATTTGCTTGCATAACGTTTTCTAGTTGTATTCTTGTGCGATGAAACCAGAATATGTCACACTGCCGGGGATAGTTCTGGAAACCTGGCTAAGATGGGAAGTGCAGTAACCAAACTGTCAGCTTGAGGCTTTGAAAAGAGGGGTGGAGCATTCTTGACTGAGGAGTCAGAAGATCCAGCACTGGGTTCAGGATCCGAGGCTCCTCCTGAAGATGGGGCCATAGAAAGGGGAACCATATCTGACGAGGCCAGTAAGGAGCAATGAGAATTAGCCTGTGACTCAACGATTTGGCTTTCTGGAGAACCTTGTGTATTAATGGAAATGGAGGGAAGCGTACAGAAGTCCCGGGAGCCAATCGTGAACAAGTGCATCCCTTGGTGACTCCCCCAGAGGGGGAATTTGGGCAAAGTAGCTGCTGCACTTGGAGTTGATGGATATGGCAAAGAGGTCGCAGCAAGGCTGGCCCCACTTGTGAAAATTTTGGTTCGCAAATTCCTGATTCAGGGACCACTCATGAGGCATAAGAATTGCTCTGCTTAATGCGAGTTGCAGTCAGAAAACGCTGAGAAGAAATTGCCCATTGCCATACTCTCTAAGCCTCTCGACAGAGGGGGTAGGATCTGGTTCTGCCTTGTTTGTTGATGTACCACACCACGGACATACTGTCTGTTTGTATTGCAATCATACCTGTTGGAAGAGAGCTCTGGAATGCTTGCAACGCCAGGAGCACCACCCCTCATCTCTAGGACACTGATGTGCAAGAGGTATTCATCTTCTTGCCAAGTCCCTTGGACAGTCTGTCCTAGATAATGCCCCCCCCCCTATTTGGGAAGCATCCGTGGTCACTGTTGCTACGATTTGCGGGAGAACAAATGGTCTGCCTATCGTGACCTGTGTAGACTTAATCCACCATCGTAGGTCCCTCTTACAGATGTTCGTAATGAGAATCTTGTGTGACATGGGCAAGTCCTGCATGGACCACTGAGCAAAGAGTAGCCACAGTAATATTCTCATGTGTAGATGTGCCAGTGGGACTAATGCTATTGCACTGCCATTGAACGCAGAACCTTGAGGACAAATTTTGCTTGTACTTTTTTCTTCCTGAGCAATACTGACACCTGACGGCATAATGTTTGAATTCTTTCGTGAGGCAGTTTTGCAACCGTGTCTTTTGTGTTGAAGTCTGCCCCTATAAAGGTAATATGCTGTGATGGCAACAAGGCAGATTTTTCAAAATTTATGGTAATGCCCAGCTCTGAGCCGAGATGAATGGTGGTGTCCCTTGCCCTGGTTAATAGATGCTCGGGTGGTGGTGGTCAGGAGCCAGTCATCTAAGTATGGAAACACCCAGAATCCTAAATGCCTCAGGTGAGCCATAACTACTGCCATGTATTTGGTAAACACTCTAGGGGCTGTAGTGAGACCAAAGGGCAGAGCTCTGAATTGGTAATGACTGGCTCCCAGCCGGAAGCGTAAATATCTTCTGGATCACATGTCCTGAAGATCTATGGAGCACATTCAATTGTCTTGCCCAGAAAAAGGAGTATAGACTGCAGTGTCACCATCTGGAACTTTTTCTTTACTGACTTGTTCAGTCTGCTGAGATCCAAAATTGGTCTCCAGTCCCCTGTCTTTTTTGGAACTAAAACTGGGGGGGGGGGGGGTCACCCCGAGCATCCGGCAAAGCTCCTTTGGATTTCTGGAACCACATTTTTCTGCCCTTCTGACCTTTGGGATAAGGTCTGGTAGGAAAGGAGAAACGTACTCCCATGACAGATAGAGTTTTGCCATCTTGTTCGCTCCTGGTAAGAGTCTCTTTCTCTTTTGGCCCGAACAAAGATGAACCATCAAAAGGGACGTCAAAAACGAAGACTTGAAGGGTTCAGCAAACTCACAAAGACACATCCAGGAATGACTCCTCAGAGCTATTCCTGTGCCTGCTGCCTTGCTCACTCAATCGGCCGCATAAGAAATGAGGTGCATGGAAGAGTTTATTACAGAGGTTAAGGTTTCAAGCTGTGAGCTTATCTTGTCAAGTACCCCCAAAGCGGTAGCACCTTGGAGGGTATCTCCTAGCTCCTTGAGCAGATCCCTCTGAAGACGAGTAAAGTGGGATAAATAATTCAGCGACTTAAGGGCAAAGACTGCTGGAGAACATATGCTTCCCATATCTGTCCATCATTCGAGACTCCTTATTCGGCTGGTGGACAGATGAAGTTTCGGCTAGTTCCTTCTTGGTGGCCACCACCACCACCACAGCATCTACTGGGACACCTTTAGTTAGAAATTGTTTATCCCCCGGGGCTGTAATAAATTTGTTGAGCCTCCTCGGTACTGGTTCCACTGACTCTGGACAGCCCCACACCTTTCGATTGACTTCACCCAGGAGCTGGTCAAAAGGCGGAGACACCCAAAAGGTGGAGGATTAAGATCCAAATGCCTCCAGGTATACCCACTCATCTTAATAAGGGGAGAGGGTCTTCCAGCCACATCTCTGTTTCAGGATCTCTAGGATGTCTGAAAAGGAGACATCCACAGAGGGTGACCATGCGGACACTTATGAATCCTCTAAGGCAGTATCTGATGCGATAGACTCAGGGGACTCTATGTGTTTCCTCATACTGGTTCTCTTCCAAGGGAACTCCCCGGAGGGATGCTCCAGGGAGGTTTCAGAAGAAAGCGTCTCATCCATTGGGGTGTCCTGGGGCATTGGTTCTCTATGCTGGGGCTGGAGGGATTGTGTAGAGGTTGACACTGGCCCTTTTGGGGGAAGAGAAGCTGCAGCCGGGGGTAGAGCAGTCTTTGAAGAAAGCACACTCCGCATCACCTCGAAGGCACCACGATCCTGGGCCAAGACAGCCTCCGGATCTGAGGAGCTGTGAGACCTCCCCCACGCCAAGGAGGATGGCTCCGCGGCTGATGTGGGCACCGAACTCACCTGCTTCGAAGCTCCGAGTGGGAGAATCAGGTCCTACAAGGGTCCGATTCGACTCCCCCCCCCCAGAACCGACGAGGGAGTCTTGGCCCCCCCGCTCCCTCAATGGATGACATCAATGAGATCATCGATGAGATCAGAGCTGAGGTCAGCACTGAAACTCCTGGAATGGATTTCGGGTCCGACGGTTCCACCACAAGGACCTCCAGACACTCTGGCTCTGAACTCGACTGAGTCGCAGGAGAAACAGAAGGTAAAGCTGCTACTGAAGTCAGTTCCGCGACCATCTGGGCTGGGCTCGTGAGAATTTTTGCTAGGGCCGGTGTATGAAGCAACCTTTTAACCACCCACTCTACATCATCATCTGAAAGACTCCTGGATGACCGAGAGGAATGGGTGGAGGACTTGTGGCTACCCGTCATCGATTGCAATAAAGGAGACTGCAGTACCAAACGAATCAGATCCAAGGAAGGTGACCGGCACCTTTTGTGGCTCCGAGACTGTTCCGAAATTCCAGGTGGAACCGATGGAGGCTTTGCCTTTTCAGAACAGACAGACTTCGGATCCGAATAATCCACTTTCTCATGACTCTTCGACAGTTCGGAAGCTGGAGCCGAAGAAGTTTTGGAGGACTTTTCTGAAGGTTTGGTGGCCCGAGTCCCTTCAACAGTCGATTCAAAAGGCCCTTTTAAACAAACTCCTGACTATGAGCCTGTTCTACCATTCCTGCAGGACCCTTGAACTAAAACCATGGCAAATAGAACAGGAATCCAGCAGGTGTATGGCGCCCAAGCAATACACACAACTAGTGTTGTCCATCTGTGAGTGACATTTTTTGTGTGCAAGAATCACACTTCTTAAAACCGGACAGTTTGGTCTCTTTAGACATCCTGTCACAATTAGCAAAAACTGTCAAAGCCAGTAATGAAGTCACAAAAAGTCGAAAATTTGTCACGCAAGCACAAGGACACACAAAATAGATCAGCAAGACAACAAAAGAAAAAAACAACTACACTAGCACGAAAACCAAGTTTTTTTTTTTTTTTTGAAGAAAAGGGGTTAGAGGAGTCTCTAATTTAAACGACGTACTCCTCTAACCTGAGGAGATGACTCTAACTTAAATGGCAAAACCTAGATTTCAGAACAGGGAGGAGCCCTCTAACTAAAAATGGGCTAAGCTAGGGAAAAAGTGGGGAAAAGGAATCCTCTAACTTAAACGGATTCACTGAAAGGAGAAGTTGATAGATAGCAGGCCTAAGCAAACGACGACCCAAACAAAATCAGCAACAAACAGTGAAAAACCAACCTCAAATAGGGCAAAGAAGCACTCAAAGATACAGCTATCTAAAGAAAATTAATTCTACTACTTAACTACTGAACAAACCACACAAAAGGGTAAAGAAAAAATTCACTTAGCCTGAGCCACCAAAAAAGCAATCCCAAAGCTGTAAGCAGCAAACGAGATCTGGTTAACAGTCGCTAGGCATCTTGGGATAGGATGCAGCCTCGAGCCGTTGAAAGCTCTCGAGCTTTAGTATGCGTCCAAGTCGGAATTGATGCTCGGCTCCGAACCCAACCATCAAGAGTGAAGGCAAGATAGGACAACATAACATTGCAAGTTATGTGTTAAAAAGAGCTAGTACTTTTAACCCACCCACTGTTCTTCCTTTAGTTTTATTTGAGAAATTGTGTGATTTTGAGATCAGAAATTACTTGAATACTAAAATTAAAGATCATACTTACAACTTGAGTGTGACTAAAAATGAACTGTTAACATAGCTTTGTCAAGATAAGAACATATGGGTTATGAAACATGACCGGGGGGGGGGGGATACATGCCATGGCAAAATACATGGATTTGAAGCTTAAAAATTGTTTAGCAAGATACCACCACCTCTGTATGGACTCTTGGGATTTTTTGACAAAACTTAGGGGAGTTAACTATTCAAAAAGCATTATGTTTTGTAACTAGTAGATGTTGTTAGTTTATTTAAAGTTATTCCCCAACAACAAGGTCCTGAATGGTTTAGGGAATTTCTAGTGGATTTAAGAACATATTCTTTTGATGAAATTGAAGTTTTAGTCACATTGATGTAAAAAAAATTTAGACTACAACTTTGTTTATATTGAAGGACAGCATTTTAAGCAGAAAAGGGGTGTAGCAATGGGGGCGGCTTGTGCCCCCACAGTATACTAATATAATCATGGTGCAGTGGGAAAAACAGTATATAAACGAATAATGCAAAAATACAGGCATTACAAATCTATGCCAGATTTTTGGATGATTTTTTTTTTTAGCAGGGGAAATGAATGAAGAAGCAACTGACTTGGTAAACTATTTGAATTCCACTACCTTGTTTTTGAAATTTACTTATTCCTACAGCACTGAAAGCATTAGTTACCTAGACGTGCTAATAGCCAAAGATAATGTTAAGGAGAGGCTTACTACTAACATTTATAGGCAACCCCACTATTCAAATTCCCACTTGCATTAAACAACTTGCCACCCTTGGCATGTTAAGAAAGGGGTGATAAAGGGACAATTTATTTGTCTGGCTAAAATGATTTCTGATGACAATATGTCTGAGCAAGAATGTAACAAACTTCTTGAAATGTTCCAGGCAAGAGGGTATCCGTTGCAACTGATTGTTAGTATTCACAGTGATGTTATTACTAAAAAGTTAGAAGGAACCATCCTACCTCTTTTTAGGGGTTCCACTACTCAGATTATGGAGGATGTTAATGACAGATATGCTACAGGTAACAGTACTAAAAATTATGGTAAGGCATTTGTCACAACTTACACTGTGGACAGTGACGCAATTGCTAACATACTATGTAAAAACTGGAAAATGTTTTCTTGTTATGGGAAAGATTTTGAGAAGTCTGGTGACAGACCATGTATAACATATAGGACAGGGAGGAACTTGAAAAAACTGTTAGAAGGCAGTGAAAACTGGCTTCAAATTCAGCCAAGAGGTGGGGAACCTACATGTATGGACTCTGTACGAGCGCAATCTAGATATAAGGAATGGGAATGTTAAAAACCCTTTATACAAGCATGTGGAAACACACCCTGATCATTCTTTTTTATTTTTTGGAGTGGATTTTGTACCCAAGAATATGAGGGGAGGACCATGCGAAGATCTTACTGAATACAGAGAAATGATGTGGCAAGTAAGGTTTAAGGCCAGGAAACACACAAGCATTCATGAATGTATTTCAATCAGTAGTGTACTGCATTTAAAACATACAAAGTGTAAACCCTGCACCTTATGTTCTAACAACTACCTTCTTTTGTACTTGATAACATAGGGTTAACAAATTTGCTTCTGTTGTTAACTGATGTGGTGGTCATGTGATTTTTTACTATTTAAATATTGTAGAGTTTGTTGAATTTTTAGATTCTGATGAAATCTTGGTTATAGACCGACGAAAGCGCTTAATCTTGTTGGCTCATTACTAATAAATTTTTAAACTTCTCACTGGCTCGCTGGTGTCTTCGGTACCTTCAGTTTTTGGACAGTTTCAGAAAACCCTTGCAGATGTAGAAAGACCAAAGGGTAAAGCAGTAAACTGAAAATATAATGACCCAGTATAAAACCTGAGAAATTTTCTGTAAGGAAGACGAGTGGGAATAAAATATGTATCTTTTAGGTCTAACTATACTAGGAAGCCTTGGGGAACTAGAAAAGGAGGAGTTTGCATGGACAGCATTTTGAAGGAGGACACTCTCAGAAAGGTGTGGAGCTTAGAAAAATCCAGGATGGGCCTCCAATAGCCCTTCTTTCTGGAGAACAGGATGAGTCTTGAATAAAATTTCTTTCCTGAATAGGATGGGGGAACTACTTCAGCGGTTCCCTTGGACAGTAAGTCTTGCACAATGGGCTCGATGAGGCACATTTGGTCTGGAGGAGGGGAAAGGAATTCCCCCTAAAGTTGGATTGTTTTCCCATGACATGGAGTAACCCTCCTTGATAATGTGTGGGACCCACTTGTCTGAGGTTACTGTTTTCCAGACAGGACAGGACAGGAAAGGAAAGAAAAAAAAAGTCTTTGTGATATTGGGGTGGCGGGAGGGAGTAGGTGAGGGAGGCAAGGGTAAGTAGTCACAGAGGGTCTGCTACTAAACTGAGGCCTCACAGAAGGGGTATCCCTCTCTGTGTTTTTTTAGGAAGTCTTTCCTTGGGAGCCTTCCTTTGCCTTGCCTACAAGAAGTCCTAGGATCTCTCTTAGCTAAGGAGATGGATTTAGCTGGAAATTGTCCATGGTACCTGGGAACAGTGAACAGCAGGATTTGATGTAAATCTTTCATAGTCCTGTCCTGTTCCTGCAAAGACTTGAAAAGACTGGCAGCCTGTGATCCAAAAAGGAGGTCATCTAAGGGAGAGTCTAAAATTTTAGATTTAAAATCTTCAGGGAATAGGTTAGCCACATAGCCAGGCATACCACATAAAAATGAACTAGTGGCAGCCACCCTGGGATGAGGCACCCATAGCATCATCGCTACATTTTATACTGTGCTTGGTTATTTGAGAGGCCTGGGCCTCTAAAGACTCAGGAGCTGTTAGGAGTCTGGAGTCTGTGGCTCTGTGAGAGTCTTGCTTAAGGACTAACACAGAAAGCAAGTATTTGGTCATTTGAGTTTGACAGTTTATAGCCCTAAAGGCTAAGGTGGAGGAAATATAGACTTTCTTACCCCACCTGTCCACTGCTCTACTGTTATTGTCATTAGGGAGAACACTGGTGCCAGTGAGTAACTTGGAAGGTTTGTCCAAAGCCAGGGAAACTGCAGGTTGGTCTGCCACAAGATTTGAGAGAGAGATACTTAAATTCATCAGGGACTTTATAGAACCTATCCGGCTATTCTGGAGCAGGGGGCTGAGAATTTGGCGATGAAACTCTGGCCTAAAAGACATCCAGGTAAGCCTCAAGCATAGGGTGAACTGGAGGAGGAGCTGGGGTGCCCATCTCCAATAAACTGCAGTATCTCTTTTGCAACTCAGACACCTGTTTGGACTGCCATTCAAAATGTTTCACCATGCCATGTAAGGTTTCTCCAAAGGAGGCTTCTTCCAGGGGGAGTCTGGAGGGAGTGAATCTCCATCAATCTGACAAAACCTGTTCAGAGGAGTGTAACTGGGATGAATAATCAAGGGAAAGATCCAAATCCATATCCGGTTCCTCATCAGAGGAAATAAAGAAGAATCTAAGCTCTGTTTATGTGGGGTGGTTTGATAAATCACAAAAGGAGGAAGCTTTAAAGTCATGATTGCCTTGAAGAGTCCTTAAGAAAAATCAGACAACACTTTTTCCTTGGATGCAGAAAAGTTTTTTTTTTTTTTTGTTTTTTTTTAGGGATGACATCTGCCTGAATAAGCTTAGGAGGTGCTGAACTTGGGTGCGTTTCTATCAAGGTTCCAGAAATCGCTTCCTGCATAAGGATCTGATGAATACTTCAAAGGCCTTCCTATGCAATGATTTGCATTTCTGTCGCCTGCAAGGTCTCAGCAGCCATACCCACCTCTGGCGGGATAGAGGGAGAGGACTTGTGAGAAGTTGATGGGTATACCTTGGGCTTGACCACCTCAGCAGGTATGTCTGATTCTGAAACGACAGCTGGAGAATCCTCTCTTGGTCTGAAGCTTTTTCTTAGGTGGGAGGCCTACATCTGGGCCTTCCAATATAGTGGATTGGGCCAAATATTTTAGATTGGGGCTCAAGAAAGGTATTAAGTATGGGCAGCCTAGATTGGAGGGCTTTTGGAAAGAATGACTGGCAGATGTAAAAGGCTTTACAGTCATGTTAAGGCTTGAGAGAGAACAGGCACTTGGTGTGTAAGTCTATATACAGAATTTGTTTACCACACTCACACTTACCCCTCCTAGTTGACATCTAACAATTATTAGCAAGACAGACAAGAAATTAGAAAGTTCCCCAACAAGGCACTTAGCAATAATTGCATTGTTTGCCAGATCAGATAACAGAAAGCAAAGCATTAGCCATCTGTCCTGATCCTTCTTCCTGAATCACCTCACACAGTTCCTACTGATTTTGCCCATACCCAAATATATATTTCCCACAATACTCACTTCTCTTTTGATAGAATGAAAACTCAAACACTCAAAACAACTTTAAATGCTAAACTTCAAGAACCAGCTGAAGGGAGTGACCAACCTCATGAAGCACCATGAGAATTCCTCCTGTGAAAACATCTTAGAATTTAAGTGGATGATGAGACACAAAAGAATAGGAACTGACAGTTGCTAAATCACCCTTTTACCAGCTAAGAACATTTCTGGGATTGAGTACCTCATTATAGATGACAACCTTATTGAATGATCTATGCATTTATTGACTCGAACTTGGCCACTGCAACTCCTTATATCTAAGGAGAAGTATGGATTAATTAAGATGGTCCCAGCTGATGTAGAATGCAGTAGGTAAGAAAACCAACTTGATCCTCTAAATCAACCACATCATCCCTGTTCAGAAATCTCTGCAAACAGCTGATCTTTCACCTTAGGCAATCAAGGGAGTATCAATGACACAATGTCCTACTGGAAATGAGGCCCAGTCATTTGAAGGACCCAAACTGACATGGCCATTTTTGCAGTAACTTCAAATTAAAGAAGTGCTGGGTTACATAAAGGACTTACACTGACGCTACCACCTCACTAGAAACTTCTGAGGGTCTGCTTAAAATCAGCAGAATGTAGTATATGTTCAGCTGCTGCTCTTAATCTTTGGAATTCTCTGTCCGTTTAGCTAAAAGACTACCTTGCATCCAGGGTTCCCAAGAAATATGAAACATCTAAAAGCACTGTGTGTGTCTACATCTAAATCATGATCCATCAAATGATCAGAAGATTGAGTTCATAATAAAATATTGAGTCCTGCTTTGTCACGACTCAGAACTCTGCAAGAGAAACATTCATAATTATAAAAATTGGTAAACTCAAAAATCAGCTACATACACATCACAAAAAAATAAAACATGCTGTTATGGCAGGAAGGCCCCACCACTCTGTACCCCTGATCTCTATATTACCTGAAGGGTCTCACAAACTCAAGAGAAGAGACTGGAGTGAATGTTCATATAAGACAAATACCAAGTTTCAGCAACATGGACACACTGTAGCATTCCCCAACAGACTGCACCATCACTCATTCTTCCAAGTTGCCTAAATCATCCTAGCATTTGCATAATGTGTGTCATTCCTACTTACCATGCATCACCCAAAAGATCACACAGCAGGGAGCAGCACTGGAATTAGTTTGGTATGGAGTCTCACCCTAACACTGCTGGCTGGCATACTCAGGATTCCCCTGGCCTACACTTATATTCAGTATTCCATTCCGTGGAAAACCCAGCATCTCAAGGAGATAGAAATATATGTCCACAATGAAAGTCAAGTGGAGAAATGTAACCAGAGTCAGATGGAGGGGGGGGGGGGCAAGTTAGGGAGATAGAGACAATGGAAATACAAGCTATGCCCCTCCATTAGCAGAACAGGGATCACAGTCAAAATGGAGTGCAGGTATCCAAAGACAAAGAATGGTAGCAAGAAAATCCAAGCACAGAAAGGAGAATGTCAGCAAGTGAACAGAACAAGTCGACATCTGGTAAGAAAGAAGACACATTCTCTCCACCACCCTTCAACAAAGTACACATTCAGAAGTCGAGATGCAGGAAAGTACCAAAAATAAGCAGTAAAGTCCTGAAAAGAGGAAATGTGCAGGCAGCATAGTCACAACTATCCAGATTTTCACAGAATTCCCAGATTTATGCCCCATACGTTTGATCTGCTCCTCACAAAATTTGTGGTCTTCAGGGAAATCACTGAAGTCACTAAATAATGATATAAACTTGAGTTGCATACTTTATATCTTTCAGTGAATACATGCTAACATATAACATGTTAGTCTAGCAACATTTTAAGTTTACAAGAGAATATTTAAAATCTGTACCTATTTTTTTTTTTTTGGCCTTTGTTCCCAACATTATTTAAGGCTTTGTCTACAGTTCTTGTGCTAAGAGGTTGAGAGGTGTGGAAGACAGATCTGCAAGATATAGAGACGGATTTAGTCAATCAAAATAATCCTGATCAAAATACACAGGTGAACCTGGAACCCTAATCATAATGAAGAAGAAAAGTCTGTCCAATGAATTATGAACACCTCATTTTTATTCTAATTAGGCAAGATCCACTGGGCACAAGTGTCTCTTTTCAAGGGCAGAGTTAAAAGTGGCTTGTTCAACACACAGACACACACACACACACACACACACACACACACACGCACGCACTATAAACTAAAGCTCGACATAACCAAACTCAGGCCAAGAAAGACACAGTCCATTAACATGTCCAGAAGTTTACTTTTTTGCACAGTAGCCAAATGAGTAAAAGGCTAACAAAAAAAAAAAAAAAACACAAGAAAAGATAAGCAGAGAACAAAATGTGTTGGAGCAGTGATGGCAGAAGAATGAAGGAGGGCAGATAAGCACGGTAAAAGAAAGAGGTAGACATTATGAACTGCAGGAAAATAAGAACATAGATGAATTTGTTCAGGAACAGTTCATGCCTCTCCAGTCCTGGATGCTTGACCTGTGCTGTTGCTACATTTCCTACATGTGGATGTGCAAAGGCTAGAAAGGCATTTCTACTACTGTACGTAATGGCTTGCTAATGGCAAAGGCCTGCTAAAAAAGTTGATAAAAAATGCTGTAGCTTCAGAGAAGCCAATGCTTGCCTTAGACTTTTCAAAAATAAACTGGTAGTAAAATTTAAATGCTGTCTCATCTGAACCCCAAATTAGCAATGTTCTAGACAAATTAACAGTCAAATGTGAGCAATCAAAATTTTTGCAGCTTTACTTACTTTTCTACATATGTTTTTCTTTTGTGTCTCAGAATATTCCAAGATTCAAAACAGTATAGCAAAACATGACGTAATATCATTTACTCAGGCTTCCATTTGCCAGGTTATGATTATTCTGTCTGAAGGTTAAGCACACACGATCTGCCGTCAGCACAGTATGATGCAGCTGTGACCTGTGATGTCCCAGCCTTGGCACTGCTCTGAATAATCACAGCTCCATGTCATCAAAAATTAGCTCGCCTTCCAGGTCATCAAACTGGGACCTCCAGAACTATGTGCCCAGAACATACTGCATGCCAAAGTACCAGCAATGCACTTTTCATCAGATAACAGCATCTAAGTAACTAGCTTTAATTATCATTTGACACCATAAGTAACTGCACTTTTCTCATCTCACAGAAAATGGCATAAAAGGAAACAAGAAAATGAGAACTATTTTAGATTACGAATAGCTATTCTGCAACATAAATTCTGTACTGCAGCTGGTAAAAAAATAAATAGAGCTACACAAGTGGACCAACAATCAGGAAGGCAAATTATACATCTACTGAGTGAACTATGATTTAGAGGAAGTAATAACACTGAATCTCTGATGACTGCAGTTGAAACTCATTATTATAAATCAAGCAAAAGAAACTGCACTGTATTCCACAGTGCACTCCTTCAGAACCTGATGAGACAGCATCCACCAAGCAACATAATTACATAAATGTACTTTGCCCTGTTGTTAACAAATCAGCAATGTTCCAGATCCACTGTAACATGCATCTCCCAACTGACTGTACCTCCTTCCCAAATGAGGGTTTTTCTACTTGTGTAGTTTCTACTCTTCCTGGTGAATACCACACTAACAGAAAAGGTATGGAAGTCAGTTAAAACATTGTCATCACACATTTCTTCAACTTTAATGTTTCCCACCTAACAAAGATATTGTACTGTTAATAAGGTAAGCCCAAAAGGCACAGGTAACCTCTTATTAAAGCTAATACTTAAGCACTACTTGGTTAACTGATTTTCTCAGTCACAGAGTTTGAAAACAATGAAAGAAGGATTTAAACCCAAGGATTACAAGATGAAGTTCATTAGTAGTGTAACACTAGACGTCTGAAAACAAAATAAAACGTGTGACATGAGTGATGATGTTGCTAGCTCAATCAGCTTTACTTTCAGACTGTACAACAGTGCACTAGAAAACCAGATGAGACTGCATACAGATGGGACTTCAAATAAGGCTATGGACACCAAATATTTTAAAGATGTAAAATTTACATACAGCTCACAGCCCCAACCCTGTGTGCTAAACTACCACAATTTATCTGTACCTCTTGCTTTAATCTATTATTGGATTATCAGTGCTGTTGAGATATCCTACAAATTAGGTAAGGAGAGGACCAGGACTACTAGCTTTCTCATTAAAGTGATTCCATTGCCAAGATATACATTGCAGCATCTGATGAGTCAAATGCCACAATGCATTTTTACACTTGTCTATAATTAATTATTTGGGCCATTTTTTTAATAAAAAGCTTTATAAACCTTTTATTAAACCACGGCCCAAATAAATGTAGCATTTACTGCTGTGACGTTACCTTGGGGTAAAGTGATCCCTCCATAGACTTTAATGGGTCATCATTGTAAATGTGGGGTGGTGTGTCCATTAAATTCTACAGATGCAAAACGTTTTTTCCTACACTGACACCACTAAGGTTAAATTTTACTGTCTTCTCTCAGTGACATCACTGTATGGAAATCATATATTTTAAAGCGTTTTTCTTGTTGAAATACAAAATCAAATGCTCTCTAATGGGTAAAAGTGTTATTTGGCAGTTTTTGCACAACATGCCATGTCAAGGTATGATTACAAAACATGGGAAAAATCACTTTAATATCAACCTTCATGAAATATAACACTTACAGGGCTGTTAATTTCCTGACTTCAATACTTTCTGTTGTCTATTTCTGTAATCTTTCCAGGTTCTGGGTGTCGAGGAATAAAGCAATCATATTTTAATTCACACATGCATCCAACATTAAAAGCAGCAGAAATAAGACATCCCATTCCAAGGTGTTAGGGTTTTTCACTTTTGCAAGCCCATACTACACAAATTCTCTCCAAGAAGACAAGGCAGAATCCAGAGTGTTTTCTCTCTCTTTCATCCCTGCTTATCCTTTCCCAATGACATCGGTCAGTTTTCAGCCAAGACTGCAGGTGGCCTGAACAAAAAATGAACTATTCTTTCAAACAGCCATACATAGTACTATGCTTGTGTTGCTTTGCACAACAAGAAGCTGATGAACATGCAAACTCCTGTCATGTCGGAAGGTATAGCATGGGAAGCTTCTAGGTCTTGTACCATTAAGGGTACTCCAATAGCAGGCTATGCCACGACTGTCAGAGTCAGGAGACCATTCTTATGTAATCAGCCCTGCAGGTACCAGAATTTCAATTCTGCAAAGCAGATGTGGTCCATCACAGCAAGCGTTTTGCACTTATCCCAGAATTCCTATGAAATAATTCATTGCGAAATCTGAAACACAAAGCTAGTATCCCTCTTCAAATAAATCCTAATGGAGTTCTTACTGTACACACAAATCTTAATGGAGTTCCTACTGTTTATTGAACAGACACTGTTAGAATGTTAGTACTACTACCATAAAAAGGACTTGCATCAGACATTTACAGACCAACCAACCAACCAATAACATGGGGACAAACTGCCTGTCTGCTTTGCTCTAATCATAGCATAGGCAACTCAGCTTTAAATGATGACCTAGGTGCTTGATGACTGACCACAGCCAGGATGAAATAAGAAGTGTGTCATTTTGCCTCCTTTGGGGGAAGGAATCTGAGGACCTATGTCCTATGGAAACAGCATCACAGTGGAGAGTAAGGAAGTATAAGTGACAACAGTAGTCTCTTCCTGATCAGAGAAAGGTACTCAGATGAATTAAATGCCCAAAGTGGATCACTGCACATTCTCCATCTTGGATTAAGATAATGAGGCATCCAAAGAAAAAAATCCCTTCTCACACTATGATAAAGCCTGAACCTTTCCATTTACAACTCTCGATCTGACATCTATTCTTTCAGGAATACATGAATACAGCGGTACAGTCACTATAACAGGGTCTATATTAGAAGACCGAAGACACATTCTTTCAAATGCGTCTTGGTCGAACTTAAAAGGCTGAAAATGCAAAATATTGAAGGGGCTGTTAAGCGAATTCTTTCCCTGGGAAAGAATTTGCTTGGCCGCTTCGGTACTTTGCCGTTTTCGGCACTGTAGTGCAGTCTCGGAGTTGGTATATTTAAGGACGGGGGTGTGTGTGTAATGTTTGAAATTGATTTTTAATTTTTTTTTTTTTTTTTTTTTGGAACAGCTATTTTTTTCCCTTGGAAAAAAAATTGCTGTTCTCACACTTCGACATTGCAAGCTTTCGCTTACATAGGGTCAATCAATCACCGTTCGCTTTTTTAAGCGTTCAGTGATTTAATATAGACCTCTATAACAGTACAACTCTGATTAGTAGGTTCACTGATCCAGTATGAGCTGTCACACACACACACACACACACCTCACAGAGAACGTGTAGTGAACCACTTCTCTCAGTACCTTAACATTACTTTCTGCACAGCATCTTTGTGCTAGCAGATTCTCTTGACCTGTTTCCACAAACAAACACTATTGTGGTTGTACTGTTGGCTTTATTCAAAGCTGTTTGTACTCCATAAAAGTACAGTTGTGCAAGATCTTATCACAGCAATAGATGTCCTTCTTTGCACTGGTTGCAGTATTCATCACAGATGTGGGATCTCCTGCCAAGGACTTCCCAATGTCTGTCCAGTATACCAAAGCCTTTACATCCTCCCAGTATTGTATGTCAGATGTATGGTCCCCAAGCAGGTACAGGGCATAACGATGATGCATGTATGCTCAATACTCAGAATTGAAGTCCCCAAGGATAACTAGACCAACCCTGGGAGAAAGAATAACATGTACATCTGGGGGAAAGAGGAGAAGAGAAATAGGGCAAGAACAGCAAAAGATCTCTCAGCCAGCAGAGTATTCCTAACACAGCAAAGGGGGCATGAAGGGAGTGGCTGACAACAGCTCTTGTAGAAGTCTGAAAAGGCAGGCCCGGATTGAGGGAGATCTGCCAAAATCAGCAATAATACTAGAGTCTGGAGACAAGCTAGTAGAGGAACTAGAAACATTCTGGATTAAAACCATGTCCCTCTTTGGAATTATGGAATGAGTTGGATGATTCCCTGATCCACTGAACCATGCAGAACCACAGAAAAGTGAAGGGGAGAAAATATGTCAGGTGGAAGCAAATTTGAAAAGGGGGCATTTGAGCCTTAGAAGTCTGGATGGGTTTTTATCAGAAAACATGCGCTTAGAAACCCTTTTCTCTTTAGAAGGCTGATGAGGTTTGCCTACGAACAAAGGCAGACTTACCAGGATAGTGTCTCTCAAATTTGGGGATAGGAGAAACAAAAGTTTGTTTAAGATCCTACATAACTTGACTTTGGTCTTGTAAGGTCTTAAAAATGTCAGTAACAGCACTACCAAAAATATTCTGTTTGTCCAAAGGAGAATCTAGCATTAATATCATCATGCAAGGCCTAGAGCTGAAGCTGAAAATACTCATAACTCTGCCTAAAGCAGCAGCCCTAGAAGATGCATCAGCTGCATCATAACTACATTTCATACAATAACGGGCTACTTAAGAAGTGGAACTCAATAAAGAGAGGGCAGCAGTCTTACCTTCAGTGTCAGGAAGGTTTGAAAAGACCCCCACCCCCAAATTGAGAAAAAAGGGTCAGAACATACCTGGTCATATGGGTCTGATAAATTTATGGTCCTGAAGCTCAGATTAACAGAAGCATAAACCTTTTTTTTCCCAGCCTCTCTATAGCCCATCTATCTATCAGAAGAAATCTGAAAGAGGATAAAAGCTTAGATGGTCTGTCAGCAGAAATGGAGACCAGATCTGAAGGAGGACACTTGTAAAGGTACTTAAAGGCCTCGGGCATCTTACAAAAGCAAATAACCAAAAAACAAGCCAGCCAACTGCTGAAGGTGACTCACATACAGCAGTACACAAAGAAAAACAACAAATGTGAGCCAACCAACACGGTACAAGAGCTAATAAAAATAACCAGCCAAAATACAGGTATAGATAAAAATAAAGGCAGCCAAATTTATTCAGAAAGGTTAGCGCTTTCGCGGGGTTATTGCTTCTTCAGACTAACATAAAATGGTGTTAAAAATTCACAAACTTAAGACATGTCATTGTAAGAATAAGCCAATCACATTAAATCATTAACAGCTATTAACATACTTAAATAACCTGTAAGCAATCATCTCTTGCTCAGCAGTGCAGGCTTAAGGGAGACTCCACTGTGGAGTCCTGGTTGTCTATAGGCTTGTAAAGAGATGATCCATTTAAGCTCACAGATTTCAATATGATTGTTAAAATCACCCTTCCTAGCACTAGGATATAACAATTGTAGAACCTTAAAATTAAAACAAGTATGCCCTGGACATTGTAAGGAATGGGTAGCTAAGGCATTTGCCAACATTTTATTTCGTATATTCCCCAAGTGTTCAAGTATCCGTTCCCTCAGCTGTCTTGTGTGCAAGTGGCTACAAAATTTGGAGAAAAAACATGCCCAGTTACTGGATGTATAAAGCATAAATCTGAAGAGATGGAAGAAAATGCTTTGCAAATGTAGCAAGGAAATGTCTCTTTCTTTCCTGGTGCGAAGGTACCTGGTATCTAGGTCCACAACGTAAGAGTCTTAATGGACGTTACTCCTAAAAGTAAAGGACGGTTGCTCCCCCACAATTTGCCCCAATTTACTGGAATATTTAAAAAATATTCTTGGGGATTTTGTTTTTTTAATGATAAAACAAACTCCCCAAGAATATTTTTTAAATATTCCAGTAATGTTCAACACTATTGTAGCATTATTAGAAAGAATTGGTATATTCTTCTGGCAGACAGTAAAGTGGGGCAAATAGTGGGAGAGCAACCGTCCTTTACTTTTAGGAATAACATATCCATTAAAAGACTCTTATGTTATGGACCTAGATACCAGGTACGTTCAGCATCAAGAAAGAAAGGCTACAGTTGCAAAGCATGTTCTTCCATCTCTTCAGACTTATGCTTTATACTTCCAGTAACTGGGCGTGTTTTTTCTCCAAGGTTTGTAGCCACTTGCAGGAGTATGAATCTGGTCTACCTAGCTACCTGTTGCTCTTGCAACAGTTTCTATGTGGGTAAAACCATAAGACAGCTGAGGGAACGGATACTTGAACACTTGGGGAGTATACGCAATAAAATGTTGAGTAATGCCTTAGATAACCATTCCTTACAACGTCCAGGGCATACTTGTTTTAATTTTAAGGTTCTACAATTGTTATATCCTAGTGCTAGGAAGGGTGATTTTAACAATCATATTGAAATCCGTGAGCTTAAATGGATCATCGCTTTATAAGCCTATAGACAACCAGGACTCCACAGTGAAGTCTCCCTTAAACCTGCACTGCTGAGCAAGAGATGATTGCTTACAGGTTGTTTAAGTATGTAATAGCTGTTAATAATCTAATGTGATTGGCTTATTCTTACAATGACTTGTCTTAAGTTTGTGAATTTTTAACACAGTTTTTATGTTGGTCTGAAGAAGTGGTAATCCCACGAAAGTGCTAAACTTTCTGAATAAATTTGGCTGCCTTTATTTTTATCTATACCTGTATTTTGACTGGTTATTTTTATTAGCTCTTACACTGTGTTGGTTGGCTCACATTTGTTGTTTTTCTCACCATACAAAAGCAGTCAGGCTTGTTGGGGACTGCTGGTCGGGAATCCAGACCCCAAAAAGCAGCTGCAAACATATCCAGAGCAGGAGGAACATCAGAACATAAGAAGATTTAGAAGATTCCATTTTAACAGCTCATAATACCTCTTTCAAATGTCAGAGACCTAGAGCAATCTCACTTAAAATACTCCATCATGCAAACCACAGTATCCCCAAAGGACAACTCCTCAAAAGAAGAATCAGGACTCAAGGAATCCTTTTCCTCTGACCCATGGTCTAAGGGTGAAGTGACTTGTGAGGAGTAGGCCAAGGATTCATCTTCTGATTCAATCTCCTCATTCAAGGAATCAGATTCCCTAGTTCTTTTGGCCAGAGACCAAGGAGAAGCAGGAACAAATAATCCCCGAGGCAGGCTTTAAGGCCATCAGGGCATTGAACAAACCCTGGGGTAAAGTCCTGCCATTCCCTCTGAGGATCTTAAACAACAGGAGGAATATGTTCACCTTTCTGCTTCTTTTTCAATGAGATGTCAGCTTTGACCAACCAACATGGGTCAGAGCCATACCTAAAACTCTACAAGGGTACCAGGAACCTCTTCAATAACAAGAAACTGGGTAACCCCCCCTAGGCTCTTTGGAAATGGTTCCCCTTCAACATTCATGGTGAACATCTGTACAGTCCCAGAGCACGTGCAGGAAGCCGGTTCCATGCCAGCCTCCAACAGGGTCATGGGAGAGAAAACTGGTGTTGGCACTGGATGTTCTTTGGGATCTTCATCCACCTGAAGGAAATGTCTAGTGGAGGCTGGACAGCTGCAAATTCAGACCAAAACTACTACTTTTTGAGAGACAGCTGTACCTTGATGATTCAGTTATGCTATCCTCGGTCCAAAGTTCGAGATGCTGGTTCTCAAGGTAGCTGGACAAAGACGACAGATGGCTGAGGAGAGTTCTTGGAACAAAGGCCTGACAAATGGTACACTTGGTATGATCTTGCGAAGCACCTAGGCAGAACAAACAGTTTTCGTGATGATTTTATGGGGAATCTGCCTCCCACACTGACATTTTCCTCTTCTAGATGACACGGACTCCAAATACACAAAGAGATGAAGGAAAAGAAGGCACCCCAATTGGGCACTTACCTGTAAAGGGCTCAGTAGAAACTAGCTTAGCAAAGGGAGTTAAGACTGACAGCAAAGTTCTAAGTACTGAGAGTGCATAACCACCTTTATGCCCTATGCCTGTGCTGGGAACATAAGCCTTATGTACGATGCTGAGAGGGTGTAAAGGCTTTGGTACACTGGCTGGATGTTGGGCTATCCTTGGCAGGATAATACTGCAACATTGATAAGAAGGACATCCGTGTGATAATCAGAAAGCATTTTTGTACTTCCGTTTCACTACTCCTTATATACAGTGGATATAAAAAGTTTACACACCCCTGTTAAAATGCCAGATTTTTGTGATATAAAAAAATAAGACCACAATAAACCATTTCACAAATTTTCCCACCATTAATGTGACCTATAACCTGTATAATCCAATTGAAAAAAAAAAACAAATCTGTTAGGGGGAAAAATATAAAAAATAAAAAACATACAATAAGCTGGTTGCATAAGTTTGCACACCCTTAAATTAATACTTTGTTGAAGCACCTTTTGATTTAATTACAGCATTCAGTCTTCTTGGGTACACACCTGCCATCAATTAAAGAGACTCTCATTAACCCCAAATAAAGTTCAACTGTCCTAGTAGAAGTTTCCTGACATTTACTCAGTTGCCTGCTACAGCAAAAGCTATGGTTCACAGACAGCTTAAAAAGCATCAAAGGGATCTCATTGTTAAAAGATATCAGTCAGGAGAAGTGTACAAAAAAATTTCCACAGCATTGGATATACCATGGAATACAGTGAAGACAGTCATCAAAAAGTGGAGAAAATATGGGACAACAGCGATGTTGCAAAGAACTGGACGTCCCTCCAAAATTGATGAAAACACAAGACACAAACTGGTCAGGAAGGCTGCCAAAAGACCTACAGCAACACTGAAGGAGCTGCAGGAATTTCTGACAAGTACTGGTTGTATACTACATGTGACAACAATCCCCCGTAGGGGCTATGGGGTAGGGTTGTAAGACAGAAGCCTTTTCTTACACAGAAAACCATCCAGGCCTGGAGAAAATTTGCAAAACAATACATCAAGTCTCTCAAAAGCATGTGGGAAAATGTGTTATGGTCTGATGAGACCAAGGCTGAACTTTTTGGCCACAATTCCAAAAGGTACGTTTGGGGAAAAAACAACACTTCACATTACCAAAAGAACACCACCCCCATGGTGAACCGTGGTGGTGGCAGTATCATGCTCTGGGGTTGCTTTTCTTCAGCTGGAACGGGGGCTTTAATCAAGGTGGAGGAAATTTTGAACAGTTCCAAATACCAGTCACTTTTGGCCCAAAACCTTCAGGCATCTGCTAGAAAGCTGAAGATGAAGAGGAATTTCACCTTTCAACACAACAATGACCTCAAGCATACATCCAAATAAAAAAAAGAATAGAATCACCAGAAGAAAATTAAAGTTTTGGAATGGCCCAGCCAGAGCCCAGACCTAAATCCAATAAAAAATCTGTGGGGTGACCTGAAGAGGGCTCTGCACAAGAGATGCCCTCACAATCTGACAGATTTGAAGTGCGTTTGCAAGGAAGAGTGGACAAATATTACCAAGTCAAGATGTGCCATGCTGATAGACTCCTACCCAAGAAGACTGAATGCTGTAATTAAATCAAAAGGTGCTTCAACAGAGTATTAGTTTAAGAGTGTACACACTTATGCAACCAGCTTATTGTACGTTTTTTATTTTTATACTTTTTTCTCTAACAGATTTGTTTGTTTTTCAATTGAATTGTACAGGCTATAGGTCACATTAAAGATGGGGATAGTTTTGAAATGATTTATTGTGGTCTCATTTTTTTATATCACAAAATCTGGCATTTTAACAGGGGTGTGTAAACTTTTTATATCCACTGCAACGTTTGTGTGAGGATTGACTACCCCTCGCACAAGTATTCCTTTTAAAACGGTCTGCCTGGTCTAATGCAGAGTAAGTGGTTATCACAATAAATAAAAACTTATTAAAAGAACAAACTTAATAGGGAACCATACAGTGGCAGTAAACTAGCACCTAAGAATTGCAAATAATGCCCCCCCCCCAAAAAAAAAAAAAACTTCAATCTGTAAAGCCTTCTTGAACCTATTAAACTTAGTTGATTAATAAGCCAATTAATGAAGTGAAAAGATAGCCACTAAATGAGGGTGCAAGAGCATGCGACAGCTCATACTGTTGCAATGAACCTATTAACCAAACAGCTGCACTGTTACAGTGACTGTACTCACATAACTACTGTTTGCCATAAGGATCTCTACTCAGTACTATTCTTAAATTATGACAGGAATAATAAAGCCGTGAGCAGCCTTTGTGGGGTGCTGGCAAGTACAATATGCCCTGCACAGCTGCATTAGCAATTCCTGCCCTGTTCCTGGATTGAAGAGCAGTCTGCATAGCATAAAAACAGTGAGTACTGCAGTCCAAGTGGCTGCTTTGTGGATACTCTGGAATAATACATTTCTAAAGGAAGCTACTGCGGTATAGCGAGCTCTCACAGATCCCTCTAGTTGTAGTCTATTATTCTCACAAGAGAAGGTATTACAAATGGCCAGTCACTCAGACACAGCATCTACTCAGGAAGTAGCCTGCCCTGCTTTTCTGACAAGGATACAAAGAGCAGATGTGAACATCTGAACTTTATTCTTGCTCTATAAAATCTGAACTGCCTAGTCACATCTAGTAAGTGCAATATCCGTTCTTCCCTATACTGGTGGTTGGGACAGAAAACATGCAGCTGTACGGCCTGATTCAATGCCAGTTCCAACAAAACCACTGGCAAAAAAAAAGGGATAGTTGCAAGACACGTTTGATCTTTATCCACACAAAGCAAGGCTTTCTACATGAAGGAGTAGAAGTCAGACAGCCTCCTGGATGAAGTAGTTAACAACAAAAAACATGTATTCTCATAGAACCATTTGAGTGCACAAAACCATGGGTTCAAATAGCACTAACATTATCTTTCCACCACAAAAATGAAGGTCCCATATGCAGGTAGCACTCGTTTTTTAAGAGACCCGTAGTAGAGGACGACTTTTACAAATGGCATCACAGTAGATTGAGTGGATAAAGAAGATTTCAGAGAGAGACATGCTGCAACGGCAGAAAGTTGCACCTTGACGCAGGCATAGAATAGGCTATTTTGGAACACATCTGTTAGACACTTTAAAATACCCTGACCATTTTTTTCTTTTTTTAAATGACTTGTGATCCCCATCGATGTCTCCACCTCCTGGCTATTTAGGACAGTGAAGAGATGGCCACTAACACCTCAAAAGCTACATTACATGGAGAATATTTTCCATTTGGGAAAAGAAGATTTTCTAGTGCTAGGTCTTCTGTTCTCCTACATAATGCACAGCACATCTCCTGAGGAGCAGTCCTCAAAAGGCATCAGGCAGACAGCTTTCAACCCTCAAACCAGAGGCTCTTCCATTTTGGGCGGGGCAAAAATCCCCTTCCTGAATCAGAAGGGCACAGATCTGTGCAAATTTCAGTAATCCTTAAACTGGCACAACTGGGAGAATAGCAGTTGTCATGACAACAGCAGAACACAGTAGTTCTGGATTTTGCATTTTTTTTTCTGTAGCACTTCAGGTATGAGATAAATTAGTCTACTGGTGTACTGGTGTTACTGTTTTAAAGGGATGGAAAAGGAAAACGGGTATATTACAAAGGAGCCCATCTCTGCCTCTGGCTTTGAAAAATCTTCAGATCCAGTTTCCATTTGTGGTTGCAGGATGAGGACTACTTCAGGTTGTCTGCCCCTGGGGTCAAGTAAAGAGGGACACAAGACATCTGCAGGCAATGGCCCATTTGTGAAACTAGCACTCAAATTATCGCCACGAGTCTACAAATTTGCTTGTTTATTTACCACATTACCCTATGTTGTCAGTAATCACCTTCGGTCTTCCTAGTTGCTTCACTATACTGAAAGCTGACTAGGAGAGAAAGTGGACCCATCACCTTGAAGCTTGTATGCATTTTTGCCATGTCGGTATACCACATGCCCTGTACTTCCAGGTGAAGTCCTAGGTCTTGGGCACCCACAGTCACAGTCCATGTAGCCTTTGGAGTGGCAAAGATACCCAGTGTGTAGTTAACATTTGCTACCAATATCAGCTGAATTCCATCCTGACTGGGGAGATTAGAGGTTGTGATGTGCAACTGATAAGTGTTTCACTTTCACTAGTTTCTGAGATATCATTGCTCCTTCCCTT